>NW_015171546.1:159294-207113 GCF_001447785.1 Gekko japonicus
TCAGATCTCGGAAGCTAAGGCAGGCAATGGCGTGGCAAACCACATCTGAAAACGTCTTCTTGCTTTAAAAACAAGTCTAGCTCGCCACCTAGTGGTGCATAATGCTAAAAGAGCTAGAACTTCTGTTTATATCCTGCTTTTCTCCCCCCAGTTGGGACTCTGGCTAGGCAAATGCCTTAAACACACAGGAAAACACATCCTCGAAATTTGTGGCGATCCGATATCTAGTGATTCAGTACTTAACAGAAAATGGTGTCTTGCCCAATAACCTATATTATAGGGAAATGATGCACTTTTGAAAATTAATTCAGTAATGCTCAATAGTTTTAGAGATTGTTTGTTAAATGAGTACTGTTCACGAATAAAGACGGTTGATGTACTGTATGTTTAATGAAAATTGATATGAAAAACTTGTTATAGCTGTAATCGGTTAGCACGTTATGTACTGATCACTGATATTGCCCCTTACTGTTATATTACTGTTATATGATTGTAAACTTTATTTGTTAAAGTAAACGGTTTATTAAATTTAAAAAAAAAATAGCAAAAAAACCCCAACAACCCAGAATTGACAGCTGACAACTGCAAATCCAGCCCCTGGAAAAGCAGGATGTGTTGGTGAAGCCAGGGCTATTTTTGGGCAGGAACGCACAGGAACGGAGTTCCGGCTGGCTCCTGAGTTGGCCACACCCAGCAGGAACTCATTAGCATAATAGGCCACACCCAACAGCAGAAACTCATTAGGATTGGCTACAATTAGGGGTGTGTGGCCTAACATGCAAAGAAGTTCCTGCTACAAAAAAAGCCCAGGGTTTTGACGACAAAGTAAACAGAATAAGAAGCAAAAGGTGGGTTTGGTTGGATGAGCACACTTCTGGTAACTTGTGGGGTGTGGCCTAATAGGCTAATGAGCTGTGCTGTCAGGGGTGTGGCTTAATATGCTAATTCTGTTTACCGTATCATATTGTTAGGATCTGAAGGCCAGGCCTCTTCCAATGAATCCTGAACGAGAGTCTCTTGGAACAAACTTCCGGAACTGGTTTTCCCAACCTTTCGGGAGACTGTGGGCACCTTTGGAATTCTGACACAGCATGGTGGGCCTAGTCACAAAATGGCTGCCGCAGGAGGCGGAGCCAGCCACAAAATGGCTGCCGCCAAGTTTACCTTCGGTCACACACTGAAGATCCTTGTGGTGTGGTGCCAGCTGCTGCGAGACCGATGGCTGTTAAAAATCTGCATGGCCGATCAAATCTCCAATGGCCAATCAGAAGCCTTGCTGGGTAAAAGTCCCACTCGGACCCACCAACTTTGTAAAAACACTTGGCGGGTGCCGAGAAAGGTGTCCACAGGAACGACGCTGGGGACCTCTAGTTTAGAGAGTGATCGTTGGAGTCAGCCATTGTCAGTGTCCTTGGGGAAATTTATTCTTTTCTTTTTTTTTTAAACAGTGTAAGTTGAGGTCGGAAGGGCACAAAAGCCACCCCTTACTGTGCTCCAGGTTCTGAAGCAGAGGCAAAGCAATTCCCAGGCCGTTGAGGATCTCTTCCTCCGCCTCTCCCACGCCCTTCCATAGCCACCGGGGCCTGACAGCTGGTGCGGCGGGGCAGAGTGTTACTGTTTGCAAACAACATGCCCTGCCCGTACAGGTTGCCAGCTGAGATGCCGCCTCTGCCCGGAACCCTTGCTGTGTTCTCAGGTGCCAAGCGCCACGGGCAAAGTTGGGCAGGCCGCAGCCTGAGCTCCCAATCGCTCCCATCTGAACCGGAGAGCCGTTCTGCCTTTTGGCTGGCCACCAGTTCATCCTCCAGCTATTGCAGGGAAGGGGGAAAGAGGGAAGCAGAACAGGTCAGGGGTGAGGAACGGGTGCCAAGGGAGCTGATCCCAGAACCGCAAAAACCGGCGGCCGTAGCCACCGTCCCCTGGAGGGGTTTCGCTTGCTGTCTTGCTGGGAAAATTAAAGACGATTCCATCGGCCTGGATTCGTCAGAGAGCTGCGGATGCAGGGACCGTCGCTCTCGACTGCTCCACAGGGAGGGCGTTCCCCGACTGAGGCTGCCATATGGAAGGTTTTACTTCGCACGTACTCAACCCCTAGCTATGCACAGAGATCAGACCTAAACAGTGGGTGGCACAAGAGTTGAGGATGGGGCTGGATCTGTGGCCAACAGTCCCCTCCCCCCGCTTTTCAGAAACACACCAGAGAGCTCACCTCCTAAGCTATCACACCACCAAACTGCACAGATAGCAGCTAGCCGAGAAAGCGCAGCTGAAACCCCAAAAGGAGGTAAATTTAGCCACATCGTAGCAAATGCACTTCCAAGTATCTGACCGAGTCGTGTTCCCCCCCCAGGCAAAGGCAGGAGATCAGACATAAACCCCAAATTGAGGGGGGCTGTTCTATAAAATTCCCCTTGGGGAATTAGGGGCCTGTGATATTTTTCTGCATGTGTTACCCTGCCAAGTTTCATGCACTAGAAAAAAGCAAGAGTCCAGTAGCACCTTAAAGACTAACACAATTTGCAGAAGGGGATGAGCTTTCGTGAGTCACGGCTCCGTTCTTCAGAAGCGTCATGCAGACGGACACACAATAATAACCGCACAATTTGTATGAGCCCGTGTGTGGTGGGCACAATAGTTTTCAGCTTGGGGGTGTGTGTGTCTAAATATTCCTGCATGGAGGTACGCTTAAGCGCAGCTAGCTCGGTCTCGTCAGATCCCAGAAATGAAGTTGGGGCAGCCCAGGTTAGCGCTTGGTTGGTAGACCCCCGAGGAAGTCACTATGTAGAGGCAGGCAATGGCAAACCACCTCTGTTCAGCTCTTGCCTTGAAAACCCTATAGGGGTTGCCATATGTCAGTTGGGACCTGACGACACTTTGCTAGGAAAGACTGGCTGCACAGCCAACAATGTGCCAGGAATCTCCAACCAAGGACCCAACAGTGTGATCTTGGGCACCGCGCCCTCTTGCTTGCTGGCGCCATACCTTCGTTTGCTCTTCAGCGCCACCACAGTGGGTGTCCAGAGGTGGTATTGCAGTTACCAGATCAACAGGGGTCAGGTGACGCAAGAGACCAATAGGGCCCTGCCTGGCCCTCTAAAGCTGATGTCTCCAGCCACAGTCCGAGCAATTTCTAATTTCGATACCGGTGGAGTTACCGCCCGCTGGTTCTTGCCAGCACTGAATTAAACTTCCCAGTCAAAACCAAGGCGAACGACATATTTACTCGTGGTTCATCGACCGCGCCCTGATGCAAAAGGTTAATAAAAGGTATACAGAAATCAAACAAAACGCTACGAAGAAAACTTTACAATATATTACAATTTAAATACATTCAGTTTCGTTCCCAGCGGAGTAACCTCACCCCTCGGTTATCCTTCCCCGCTCTACTCTCAGATCCTATTAGGTTTTGCGGGACAGAATTTCAATCTGAGTGATTTGTTACCTATCAAAAGTGTGCCGGGCTATGAAGGGGGAAGGTAAGCCTCGAATCAGGGCCGATAATGGGGAGCCCTTGTGCCAAACCCATCCATCCCCTATACAAGGTACAGTTTTGCTTTCTGCTTGTTCGCTGAGAGTTACAGAAAGGCTTGGAAAAAAGCCAGTTGCAGTAGTGGGACTTGTTGGGAGGCCTCTCTGAAGAAACTCGAGGCCTTGGCCTGCCGCTTCTCTCTCAGAGTCACTCTCGGACAAGGCTATCGGCTGAACATCACTCGCAAAAAACCCTTTTTCCTCGTCTCCTTTGAACCCGAAATTGGGGGGCACAGATAATCACAAAGTCACTTGGACCAGGGTTCCTGTGGAGAGGAAAGTCGATACGCTTCGCACCTGTCGAGGCGAGCGGTCCAAAATGGGGCCAAGCGAAGGCAGATTCCAAGGCTGTACCCGGTTTCCCCTCGCGCTTTTGTGCGGTCAGACCCGGGTGGGCCCATCTCACAAATACCCTCCCCCCCCCCCCCCGGACACTCACACTCAGGAACACTGAAACATCCCTGAGAATCGACTGGGTCTCCCCCCCCCCACGCGGTTTACTATTCCCTGTGCAGGCTGATGCTTGACCCGGGCCTTGTTTTTTACCGCCAGGACAGCCAGCCTCGTGTATGGAAGTGATTTCCATGTGCCAGTCAGCTTCGGAATCAACCAGACCATTACAGCTTTAGGCTTGGGCCAACTCTTGAGAAGCCCCCGGCTGGGTTTCACACCCCCTTCCTCTTCACACTCCTTTGGATCTGCTCATGTCCTGCTCTCAAGGACGGCTTTTGGGACAGGATTTGGTCAACAGCTCCGTCAACTGACTGGGGCAAAGACAGAGCGCTGAGGTAACCCCTTCGCTCGGTCTGTTGTCAATCTCCACTGCTACGGATGCCGCCATTCGGCATCCCAACGTTGCCGTGAAGCAACAAGCAGGGAAGAGCAGACGGCACCATTCCCGGTGCCGGATTGGACCCCAGGGCCACTGACGGCAGACCCAAATTTGGCCTATCCCATGGCTGTTAGTCATGGCAGTTTAAAAATGGAACCTCCATGTCCAGAGGCATGACACCTCCCAATTGCTAGATGCTGAGGAAGAACAATAGGGGACACTCCCAGTCTATGTCACCCTGCCTGCAGTTTCTGCGGGTGATCGGGCTTGTCCTCTCTCGGAGACAGAGGGCTGGGCCAGGTGACTGTAACAATGCAGAAGTCAAGTTTTTGCATTGCTTGGCACACATCTGGCACTGCCAGGCTCTTGCCGTCTCGCTTCTCAACAGGCCCCCCCCCACCATGCAACATATCTGGGCTTCATCATTCAACCTTCTTTTTGGAAGCGGGAACAGCTCGAAGAGATTCCCTGGCCCTCCATCCTCTCAGTCCTGAGAGGGAAATGGGGTCCAGTTGTTCCAGGCTTCTGTAACTATGCCTTATGAATCAGGTTCCGAAGGCAGAAATGGCCTCCCCCCCCCCCTTGTCCACAGAATCTGCTTCCTCAACTGTCCATCAGTGATCGTTCAACAACCTGACCTGTTGAACTTCGGCCTGGCAGCACGTGACACTCCAGGTCCGCACTGTCTTCAGGGGGCGCTTTCAGAATCACGCTGTCTCCCTCTGAAGTAAAGCTACAGTTGATAACACTGTAGACATGAAGAGAGACCCTGTTATAATAGGCTAGATAGGCCGGTAAGGTGCATTGGGGGGGGCTTAACCCTGAAATCGCTGGGGTGCCCCGAGCTCCGAAGGCCCCGATCCGAAAACCGAGAGGGAAACCCCCCCTTTTAGCAGCTCTGCACATCCTCCTCGCTGGGTTAGAGCGAAGGCTGCGGCAAGGCCGAGGAGGCATTCAGTCGGTTCAGTTTGGCCCTCTCCTCGTTGGAGATGTCTGTCTTTGGGAGTCCGGAAGGGGGGCGCAAGGCCAGGGGCAGCCCCACTTTGCCCACCATCCCGGGCTCCCTCGGCCCCGACTCGGCATCGCCGTGGGTGATGTTGCGGATGAGATGAACAGCATCGGGCTGCAGAATGTTGTTAGTGGCGGGATCCAGAGGTACCGGAGGGGCCTCACGGGATTTGCGGTTGATCCACAACACGAGCAGCGCCAAGACAGGAACCACCAAGACGAGGAGCAGAGCCAGAGGCAGCATGGTGTACAGGAGGATCACGTTGGCGCCCCCTAGAAGAGAGAAGCGCGAGTGTGGGAGGCCAAAGGCCATTTCTCCACCCACCCACCCAAATCCTTTGCAGCCAGATTAGCACAGGCTGCAGAAGCTGCCACATCCTTCCCCTCTCGGACGACCCTCCCAGACGGTAGATTCGGGGCAGACAAAAACAAAATACTTTTTTTACACAGCGAGTGACTGCAATGTGGAATTCACTGCCAGAGGATGTAGTGACAGCCGCAAGGATAGCTTAAAAAGGGGATTGGACAGATTCATGGAAGAGAGGTCTATCAGTCTCTACTAACCTGGCCCCGGTGTTGGACATCCTGACGGTACCTGGGTTTTGGTCTCTGTGTGACACAGAGTGTTGGACTGGATGGGCCATTGGCCTGATCCAACATGGCTTATCTTATGTTATGGTGACTAAGGGGAGACTCCACGTTCAGAAGCAGTCAGTCTCTGAATCGCAGTGCCAGGATGTGACATCAGAGGAATGCCTTGACCTCTATGCCCTGTTGTTGGCCCTCCAGAGGAACTGGTTGGCCACTGTGTGGGACAGGATGCTGGACTAGATGGACCACTGGTCTGATTGCAGGGCTCTTCTGGGGTTCTTATGAAGGCCTCGGCCTCTCTGCCCTGTTGTTGGCCGTCCAGAGGAACTGGTTGGCCACTGTGTGGGACAGGATAATGGACTAGGTGGGACCACTGGTCTGATCCAGCAGGGCTCTTCTGAGGTTGTTACGAAGGCCTTGGCCTCTCAGCTCTGTTGTTGGCCATCCAGAGGAACTGGTTGGCCACTGTGTGAGAGAGGATGCTGGACTAGATGGACCACTGGTCTGATTCAGCAGGGTTCTTCTGGTGTTCTTATGAAGGCCTCGGCCTCTCTGCTCTGTTGTTGGCCCTCCAGAGGAACTAGTTGGCCATTGTGTGAGAGAGGATGCTGGACTAGATGCACCCTCACTGGTCTGATCCAGCAGGGCTCTTCTGATGTTCTTATGAAGGCCTCGGCCTCTCCGCCTATTGTTGGCCCTCCAGAGGAACTGGTTGGCCACTGTGTGAGACAGGATGCTGGACTAGGTGGGACCACTGGTCTGATCCAGCAGGGCTCTTCTGATGTTCTTATGAAGGCCTCGGCCTCTCCGCCCTGTTGTTGGCCCTCCAGAGGAACTGGTTGGCCATTGTGTGAGAGAGGATGCTGGACTAGATGCGCCCTCACTGGTCCGATCCAGCAGGGCTCTTCTGAAGTTCTTAGGAAGGCCTCGGCCTCTCCGCCCTGTTGTCGGCCCTCCAGAGGAACTGTGGTTGGCCACTGTGTGAGACATGATGCTGGACTAGATGGACCACTGGTCTGATCCAGCAGGGCTTTTCTTTGTGTGTGTGTGTGTGTATGCCTGGAAATCATGGCCAACGTTTGGCAACCCCTAGTGGGGCTTGGACGTTTCAGAGAGGTGGCTTGCTATTGCCTGCCTCTGTGTCCCAGGCCTGGTCTTCCTTGGAGGTCTCCGTTCCAAGTACATGCCAGCGGGGCTTTTCTAATGTTTTCTCCCTCTGCCCTTTAAAAGTCCGGAAGAGAAGTCACACCAGTGTCACATTCCCCTCTAATCCCCCAATGAGTATTGACTTATGAAAATGGAGACACATCAAACAGAACTGTAATAGTGAAGAAGAACTGATTGACAAAACAGTTTTTTTTGGGGGGGGGCACTGGCATTTCCCCATTCCGGAATGGTAGAAATGGGTTTGGTTTTTTTTTTTACAAACCCTAAAACCGATACTTCACAGACAGCTTCAGGCCTCGTTGAGAGAAGCGAGTCCCCCTTTGGGATACCTTTAGGGTAGAGTGACTCGCTCTGTGGCTTGTGGAGAGCCACGGTCACCATTGACTTCAACCAAGAGAGCCACATTCGCAATTACCATCAACCACAAGAGCCACGTTTACCTCCGTCCCTAGCAGGAGGCCTGCGTCTTCAGGGAGCCTGGCACCGCTCCTGATCCGTGGCAGCGGCTGTATCAAGGTTGGCACCCGCATTTTTCTTTTCCTTTCCTATCCCTACACCTATATTGTACTCATTCCCATCCTCTAGAAATCCCAGTTCAAAGGTGTTATATCTAGGTGTATTTAAGATTAGAGTCTGGTATCTGTAAATGTTGTGGAAAAAAATGAAATTTATTGTTGATTGTTTTTAGTAATATGAGAATTAACTTGTTATGGAGTATTCAGATTATTATTTTTCATTATATATATTATTTTTGAAATGGTATCCTCGTTGGGAGATCTTTAAAGTGTCTCATGATGAGAGTGATAGATAGAAATTAAGATGTGGCAAATAAGAGGTGTATTCCAGCTGATTGTGTGTGTTAAAAAATGGAAGGAAATGACTAAAGGTGATTTTGATATATGGACAAGAATAAGGAATGATGGAAGGAAAAAAGACATACAAATGGATAAATTTATTGATCAAAATAAATGAGGAGGACTGTGAGTGAGGCCATGTGAAAGGTTTGGTTAACATAAGAATGGGAAGAAGTTAAAGTAAGAGTCTGTTTAACCAAATTGTCAATGTGGTGTATTGTGAAGAATTTCTGTGGTGATTTATGTATGTGTGTCCATTAAGCATAAAAGCCAATAAATATATATTAAAAAAAAAAAAGGTTGGCACCCCGCAACCAATCACAAGTGCGCCTTGCAAAGAACCCTTGCCTACTTTCGTGAAACCTGAGGCGTGCGCCACATTGGGGGATGGTGGTCAGAAGGGCCACACGTGGCTCGACAAAGAGTAGCCCCCGAGTTTAGGAGTTTGAGCCCAGAGACCTCTCATTTCCTAACCACCGCATATGAGGAGAAGGGAGCGCAAGATTAGATCTAACGGGTGGGAATGACAAGGGAGTTGATACCGGCTAAATATCCGGAGAAACTTCCTAACTGCGAGAGCGGCTGAGCAGTGGGACGGACTGCCTCGGGAGGGGGTGGATGCTCCTTCGCTGGATGTTTTCAAGCGGGGGCCAGATGGTCACCGTTCAGGGACGTTGTAGGGCTCTCTTTCGGCTGCGCTCCTGCAGAGTGCAGGGGGTTGGACGAGATGACCTGCAAGGCCCCTTCCAACTCTAACATTCTATGATTCTATGATTCGAAGTCATCTGGAAATAGTTTTATTCCTCCGGGGCTATCGGCCACGGCAACCATTGAAGACGAGAGCCGACAATGGAAACCGGGGACGTCGGAAGGGCAGCAAGGTCTGGTTCACCGCCAGGAAAACAAAAGAAATCAACCCTGGAAGCTGTTGCGGCAGCCATCTCGGATGCGACCTCCGGACTGAGTTATCTTGGGCCCAGTTATCCATGCCAACAGATGGCACCTACCTGGGCACACCCCTTCCGGGCACGGCTCCTGGATTTTCTGGCACTGGGTGCCCTCCGGGCAGGTACAAACGTAGTTGTCTTTTCCGCTCAGGCATGAAGACCCTTCTGGGCACGGGTTTGGGGAGCAGAGATCCCCGGAGACCCGCTGGATGGAAAAGGAGAGACACAAGGGGAGGTCAGAGTAGCGGAGAGCACTTAAGCCAGGCAGGGCAGACCTATTCTCCATTGTCAGAGGATGTCGTCATAAGCGGAAGGGCAAGATTGTGTAACGCGGGAGAGTTTTGGCCCTCAGTTCTACTCTTTTTCCCAAAGGCAGGGCTGTGTGTGTGTTAAAAACTCTCTTCAGCCTGTAAAAAAAATTGTGCAATGCAAGGCCCCTGGCATACTCGAGAGAGAGAGAGAGCAATTTGCTCAGTTTCTACTGGGAGGGGGAGAAGGCACGGTGTTGAAGAGCCACCCGGTGACTGCAGGCGACTGAACTCAGTCACACATACGCACGGAGCCGCCCAGATTTCGGCAAGCGTCCCCACTGCATTTTCAAGCTCTTGGGGATTAGAAACTTGGATGCAAGGATAAGCAAACAGCCAGAGAGAAAAGAGGGAAAGATTCTTGCCTAGCACCCCCTTGGACTCGCAGAGAATTCGGAAAGCCCGGCCAAGAGGCTGTGATCCACCCGACCCACTTCCAGTCGGAGAGTTACCTCGCAGCGGTGGCCACTCCGGCCTAGTGGGCAGCTGCATCGGAAAGTCGTGTTTCCCCTCTCCTGGCATTGTCCTCCGTGCAGGCAGGGGGCACTGGCACATGCCCCCAGCTCCGTCTCGCACTCCGCACCTGTGTACCCTGCCAGGCAGGCGCATGCGTGCCTGCCATTTCTCACCTGGTGGGAAAGACGGAGATGAGAACAGAGACTTCCCAGAGTTTTTAAAAAGGTCCCGACATACCTACGGGACCGCCTTTCCCCGTACATACCCCAGAGAGCACTACAGTCTGGGGCTCAAAGTCGTTTGACCCTCCCTGGCCCGAGGGAGGCCAGGCTAGCTGCAACTAGGGCCGGGGCCTTTTTGGTGGCGGCCCCTACCTGGTGGAATGAGCTCCTGGAGGAGATCAGGGTTCTGCGGGACCTCTCACAGTTCCACAGGGCCTGCAAGACGGAGCTCTTCCGCCAGGCATACAATTAGGGGCCGCCGCGGCCATAGCGCACGGCCCGCAATGTCGTCATCGAGCCGCTGCCATAAGACTTGACGAGCAGAATAACATCTAAGCACTTCTATGCTGGAAGTTGGAAATCCATCTGAAAGCATTCCATCTGAGCGAATTTTTAACCGCTGCTAGCACTTTGTAATGTATCACTTTGTAATGTATTATTTTAACTGTGATGTTTTAATTTCGTATTATATATGTTGTTATTTTGTATTTATGATATTGGACGCTGCCCTGAGCCTGCTTTGTGGGGAGGGCGGGGTATAAATTTGACAATAAATAAATAAATAAATGTTTTGGAAGGATAGCTTAGACAGACGAGGCTAAGACACAGCTCAATCTACTGAGGCAGAGTAGGGATCAGATCTCCTGGTTCCCCTGAGGAGCAGCCAACGAAAGTCAGCCAGGTCTGAAAACACCTGGAAGTTTGGGGTGGCACCAGGGCTGAGATAGCGATCTCGGATTCCCGATTCTGTAAACGAGCCAATGTGCAAATCTACCTGGCAGGTACCTCCGTTCCGGCATTCTCTCTGGCACGCGTCCTCTCCTATCCAGGAGGGAAGGGGGAGGGGGGGAAGAGAGAGAGAGAGTTATTCACAAAGTAAGAGGGATTGCTTATCATGGCCCAACTGTGTTGTCAAAGCCCGCAAGGAGAATTCTGTGCAGCTCGGAAGCTTGCAAATTCAGAGAGATTAACTACTTGGGCTGTTCTAAGCCGGCACTGACTACCCGAGCCTGGACTCACAGCTCCCCGAGTCTCTAATTTTTTCCAGTCCCGCCGAGTCAGACCCTTTAACTAGAGAAGCTGTTGATTAAACTGTGGATGTTCAAGAGAGCAAAACCTTCATTGTTTATGTCAACTTCAGGTTTCCCCCTTCCAGACTTTCAGTGCGCCTCAGCCTTAGGCTGAGGGTCTGTGGCTCAGTGGCAAAGCGTCTGCTTGGCATGCAGAAGGTCCCAGGTTCAATCCCCGGCATCTCCAGTTAAAAGGACCAGGCAGTCGTTGTTGTGAAAGACCTCTGCCTGAGACCCTGGAGAGTCGCTGCCAGTCTGAGACGACAATGCTGACTTCGATGGACCGAGGGTCTGATTCAGTAGAAGGCAACTTCATGGTGTTCAACCCTGACATGGTCCCCTTCTTACTGATTTCGCAGTTGGGTCCATTCCAGCCTTCCAGGCAATCACAGAAATAGCTGCCAATGAGGTTTTTACACCCCCGGGCGTGGAGGCAGGGGTTCGCCTGACACTCGTTCACATCTAGAAATCAGAAAAGAAGCAGTGGCTGGTCAGATCAGATTGAAGGTCCAGGCAGAATACTTCCAGGAAGCCAGTGAGAAAGCAAAAAGCCTTCCCTTCAGCGCTCTCCCCAGCATCTTGTGCTTTGAGGTAGCCTACCTCTGAATATGGAGGTTCTATTTAACTCCTAAATGGAGAGGCGGTGTGTGCTTGGACCAATCAGACGCGTTCTGCTGGCCTACTTCGCAGGCTTGTTGTGAGGATGAAACGGGAAAGGGAAAGCCACGTCCACCGTTATTGGCAGGATAAACAGGCCATAGATCGATAATCTCGGTAAATCCGCAATTTACCCTGTTCTCTGACAAGTCCTGTTTATAATGCCGTCTACAATAGCGGCTATCACCCCATCTTCGGGAAATTAAGAATTTTATCTGTTAATTAACGGGGTGCCCAGTGTGAAAAACCAAAATTCTGCCAGAATCTCCCAAGGCAGCATCTAGCTGGCTTGAAAAAGCCCGGATGATCTAAAGCTTGTAGTCACACAGAAAATCTGTACTGAAGAAGAAGAAGAAGAGATTGGATTTATCCCCCGCCCTTCACTACCGAAAGGTGTCTCAGAGCGGCTCACAGACTCCTTTCCCTTCCCCTCCCCACAACAGACACCCTGTGAGGTAGGTGGGGCTGAGAGAGCTCTGACAGAAACTGCTCTTTTTCAAGGACAGCTGTGCCAGAACTATGGCTTGCCCAAGGTCATCCAGCCAGGTGCAAGTGGAGGAGTGGGGAATCAAACCTGGCTCTCCCAGATTAAAGTCCGCGCACTTAACCACTACACCAAACGGGCTAACTGAACACCGAACCCATACATTATCTTAAAACTGTGGGAAGCTAAAAGGGGATGTTTGTCTTCCAGCTCCTCCCCTTCCCAGCACTGGTGTATCTGGAGGTAACAGAATGAGCACAAATAGTCTAACTTCGGAGGCCAGACAGTCCGCCTGAAAGCGCGAAGAAAAGAGGGCAGAGAGCACGAGAGTAGGAAGTGAGAGGAAAAAGCACACCACAGGCGCCTCACCGATTTGACAGGTCTTTCCCGTCCACTGGGGCGAGCAGTGGCACTTGAAGCCCCCCGAGATACTTTGGCAAATCCCACTGTGGCTGCAGGGCTCCGAGAGACAGTCCGTTACCTCTAGGGGGCAACAGAAGACGGGTTGTGCTTAGAACTTGGTTAGCGGCGGCGGGGGCGGGGTGGGGGTCAAAAAGAGGACCTTCAAGAGAGTTCCACGGATGAATTCCTCCGGAATGCATACTCTCCCCAAGTTTCCTCTCTGGTGTCCCTTTTAAAGTCCACCCCCCCAAAAAAGGACTTGGACCACTTCCAAAGACCCGCCCCCCCATCATTTCAGCTTACCTTCCTTTCCACCTAGGGGTGCCAAGTCCAGGAAGGGAAATTCCTGGAGATTTGGGGGCAGAGCCTGAGAAGAGGGGGGTTTGGGGAGCGTAGGAACCCCCAGCAGGGGATAGTGTCCTACAGTCCACCTTCCAATGCGGCCGCTTTCTCCAGGGGAACTAATTCCTCTAATCACTTGTAACTCTGGGAGATCTCCAGGCCCCACCTGGAGACTGGCAACCCTAGGTGGGACCACTGTTCCCTCTAAGCTGAGTTAGTGTGAGCTAGCTCACAATTTTTTAGCCTGTGGCTCACGTATTTTCATTTTAGCTCAGGAAGAATGTGGCTCCAGAGCAAACTAATTTATGCAGCAGCCATATCACTCGCTCACAACTTTAATGCCAGTAGCTCACAAAGTAGAATTTTTGCTCACAAGACTCCACAGCTTAGAGGGAGCATTGGGTGGGACCCTCTGACCATCAATAAAACTTAAGTTTTGGGAGCCGAAGACCTGAAAACTTGGCATTTAAAAACACACACACACACACACACCATGCTTTTTTAAAGGAACTAAAAAATTCCAGCGCTTGAATCCGGGTTTCGCCCCTAGCTTTGAAACCCCCTAAAGGAAGACTCGTGCAACTGTTTTGATTCACAGTTTCCAATTTGGCAAACCGGAGGGTTTGTGCAACTCCCCCCACCCCCAGCGTCACACATTATTCCTCTGCCACCCCCCCAACAGCATTTCCCCATGGAAACAGCTTTCATTCGTCTCCCAAACCGATCAGAGCGCCAACTTCCACACTTCTCTCCCCCCACCCCCCATCCTTGGAGAAGGGAAGAAATGTTATCCCCCCCCCCCGCAAGGTACGCGTGACGGTTCATATTTGTACGCAAACTGGAAAAGAGACACGAAGTCCAGCCGGATCTTGGGTAGGCAAGTTTTCCAACCCGAGGGCTGCATCAGCATCTCAGCCTACTTCGGGGGGCTCCGTATCCGATGCCAATTCTTTCTGTTACGAGCGCTACCGGAAGCCAACATGGACGCCCCCCCAACCAGGCCAAGAGCCTGACATGGCCATTCTTCTGTTCTTAATAGTCCCCTTGAGCTGTTTTATGAGTTTTTTGGGAGCATTAATCCCCTAACGATCAGGGGGACCCAAACCTTTTTGAACTTCTGGGCCCCCATGGCATTTGGATAGAGAGTGGAGAGAGCCACCCCAAAAAATGGCTGCCGCGTGAGACGGAGCCATATGCAATACCTCCAGTGTACCCTCTAAGTGTGAACTAGCTCACAGTTTTTTAGCCTCTGGCTCACACATTTTTGTCTGAGCTCAGGAAGGATGGCTCCAGAGCAAACTAATTTATGCAGTGGTCAAATCGCTCGCTCACAGCTTTAATGCCGAGAGTTCACAAAGCATAATTCTTGCTCACAAGACTCCACAGCTTAGAGGGAGGATTGAATACCTCCACCACCACCACCACCCGTCTGCAGCTGTGGGAAGTCCTTTCATTTGAATGAGTGGAGTCCTGGCCCCACTGCTGGACCTCCTGAGGGCCCCTGGCAGGGGTCATTTCGTAGAAAAAGAGGTGCAGGAGCTCATTAGCATAACTAATTAGCATAACGTATTTGCATATGCCACACCCTCTGACATCACCAAAAGTGTGTCAGAAGGCAACACCCACCGCTCAGGCTCCACTTGCTAGCTATGGGGGGGGGGGGGAGACGTGCAGATCTGTCCTCACAGAGGAGGGAGAGCTTGTACCTGAATAAAACTTGGTCTTAAAGGTGCCACTGGACTCTTTTAGACCGGGGGCTGGGGGGAGCTCTGCAGCTTACCTGGCTGCTTCTTGCTCTGACTGAGGGCTGCTGGGAGCAGGGGGTGGGGCTTGTTGCATGTGCCCGCCCCTTGGGCTCTTTACTGCCGGAGCTCCGCTCCTGTGCGCTCCTGCAGGAAATGACCCCTGGCCCCTGGTATTTTTGGCCACTGTGTGACAAGAGTGTTGGACTGGATGGGCCACTGGCCTGATCCGACACCAGCTTCTCTGGGGTTCTTCTATAACCAGCTCTGCCTTACCCACTTTCTGAAAAGCTTCGTGGGCGCCAAGGGAAGTAACGGTGGGTGCCATGGGGTGTATCAACGGAGGCATGACCTCCAAATCACAAGATGTCCTAGTCCTGCTGTACACAGCGTTTGTCAGGCCGCGTATTGTGTGCTGTTCCGGAGGCCTCATTTCAGAAAGGATGTGGAGAGAATGCAGCGGGTGCAGAGGAGAGTGACGGGGACGACTGGGGGCCTGGAAGCCCTACGAGGAAAGGCTGAGGGCCTTGGGAATGCTCAGTCTGGAGAAAAGGAGGGGGGGGGGGACACACAAGAATCAGTGTTCCCTCTAAGCTGAGTCAATGTGAGCCAGCTCACAGTTTTCTAGCCTCCGGCGCACACATTTCTGTCTCCTCTCAGGAAGGGATGGCTCCAGAGCAAACGAATCCATGCAGCAGCCCAATTGCTCGCTCACAGCTTTGACAAAGTAGAGTCTTTGCTCGCAAGACTCCGCAGCTTAGAGGGAGCACTGGAGAAGACAGCTCTCTTGTCCTATCTGAAGGGCCGTCACTTAGAGGAGGGCAGGGAGCCGTTCCTGTGGGCAGCAGAGGAGAGGACCTGCAATACTGGGTTTAAATTAAGGGCGGGAAGGGACCGGCTGGATATTATTTGCCCCTAGGCAGTCAGGGTTGTGCAACAGGGGAATCGGCTGCCTTGGGTGGTGGTGAGCTTCCCCTCCCGGGCAGTCTTGAAGCAGCGGCTGGACAAACCCTGGTCAGGGATGCTCTAGGCCAGGGGTGGCCAAACTGTGGCCTCTTTCAAACATATTGTGCAGCTCCCAGCAGGGCAGCTCGGGAAGGGGAGCCATACTTTTTCTCCGTCCCTCCCTCCCTCTCTTCCTTCCCCCTCCCTCCCGTCTATTTGCATTCTTCGTTTCTCTCTCTCTCTCTCCTTCCACCTCTTTCATGCTTTCTTTCCACCGCTCTCTTTCTCTCTCTCTCTCTCAGACAAATAAATATCATTACCAAACAAATAAATATCATTGGGCAGATAAATATCATCGTCAATATCCGTTTTTACCCCTTTTCTTTTTGGCAGTCTCCTGTAAAGTTACGAAAAAGCAAATTTGCAAATTTCAAAGTAAAAACGTGTTTCATTTGTTCCTGTCTCGCGGCTCTCAAACATCTGACGTTCATTCTGTGTGGCTCTTAAGCTGAGCAAGTTTGGCCAACCCTGAACTAGGCTGGTCCTGCACTGAACAGGGGGTTGCACTAGATGGCCTGTATGGCCCCTTCCAGCTCTGGGATTCTATGATAACCATGGTGCCCGTGGGCGCCACGTTGGGGAACCCTGTCCTAGCTGAAACCGTCGTCCCTCATGCCAGTGCCTCCAACGGATCTTTACACGGCTTGACGGCCAGCTTCCCCAAGTTGTAATCCAGCCACTTCTGCTCCACACCCACCCTCCCCCTCTCCCCCCCCCCAGCGCCGCTGAGCTGGAAACTTCTTACCATTCTGACAGGACTCTCCGCTCCATCCCAGGGGGCAGACGCACCAGAAGCCCGACGGACCCTGGAGACACGTCCCACCGTTTGAACAGAGGTTGGAAGGGCAGGCGGATTCGGCCACAGGGAGTGGAAGGACAGCTGGACCCAGGAGACACCAGGAGGGAAGCGACAGAAGGGGGAGGAGGTTAAGACGGCCTGGCAAAGGCCCCACCCCACCCACCTCTGTCGGCACCAGAGAGCCTTCCTTTTTACTTCACTGACGCCCTGTCTTCCTCCCCAGTGGGGGCCCAAAGTGGCTGACACCGTCCTCCCATCCACCATTTCACCCTCTCCGCAACAACCCGGCGAGGCAGGCGTGGTCGAGAGCGTGTGACTGGCCCAAGGTCGCCCAGCGAACTTCCAAGGCAGAGCAGGGATTCGAACCTGGGTCTCCCAGGTCTTAGTCAGACACCCTTAACAACTACACTGACCCTAAATCTCCAGGGGTGACCAGCTATGGGGTTAAGAACATAAGAGCAGCCATGTTGGAGTCATGCCAGTGGCCCATCCAGTCCAGCACTCTGTGTCACATGGTGGCCAGAAATACCAGGGGCCATCAGGAGGTTCACCAGAGGGGCCAGAACTCCAGAAGCCCTCCCACTGTTGCCCCCCAAGCACC
This sequence comes from Gekko japonicus, assembly GCF_001447785.1. Taxonomy (NCBI): domain Eukaryota; kingdom Metazoa; phylum Chordata; class Lepidosauria; order Squamata; family Gekkonidae; genus Gekko; species Gekko japonicus. The sequence goes on from NW_015171546.1 coordinate 176,309, forward strand.
AGGAATACAGAGCATCACTGCCCCAGACAGAGGGTTCCATGTATAAGAACATAAGAGAAGCCATGTTGGATCAGACCAATGGCCCATCCAGCCCAACACTCTGTGTCACACAGGAGCCAAAACCCAGGGGCCATCGGGAGGTCCACCAGTGGGGCCAGGACACTAGAAGCCCTCCCACTATTGCCCCCCTCCCAGGCACCAAGGAGACGGAGCATCACTGCCCCAGACATAAGAACGCAAGAAAAGCCCTGTTGGGTCAGGCCAATGGCCCGTCCAGTCCAACACTGTGTGTCACACAATGGCCAAAACCCAGGGGCCACCAGGAGGCCCACCGTTGGGGCCAGAACTCCAGAAGCCCTCCCACTATTGCCCCCACCCAAGCACCAAGAAGACGGAGCAACACTGGGCTCTTTCCAAGCCTCTTCCAAGATGACCCTAAGATCGTCTCCTCGGTCCCATTTCAATTATGAAACCTGCATCTGCGTCCGGCATCGGTTAAAGCGGCCTGCCCTTAAAGCCCCAGTCCCCCTCTAACCACTCCACCCTGCTTCCTGCCCAGAGACCTGGCTTCCCTCCACACCTCATCCTCCCCGTGACCCGCTTCCCCTCCCTACAGCACAGCCTGGCCTCATTGCACCTCCCCACATTCCCCCCCCCTCCCCAACCGACCAACGCCTCATTTCCAATCACCCACATCGCACAGCTGAGAAAACAGTTTGGAAGCGCAGGGAGAAAAGAGAGAGAGGAGTTTTTCCCTAGCAAGGACAAAAGTTCACAGATGTGCTGGAGACGGGAGGGGCGGGGGCGGCGGCATCGGAGTAGAACCTGGGCCGTTTCCGATTTCCAAACCCAAATCAGTCCGGTTAAAACCCGCTGGTCTTTTTGGGAGCTGGGGGCCGCTCGAATTTTCAAGCGGCACAAAGCCCTCTCCTCTGGGGAGCCGTTGTTTTCGGGGTCCCCATGGGGATACCACGAAATCCCTTGCCCCTCGTTTTCTTTATTTTGTGTCCTGCTCTTCCCATAAAGATGAGGCTTATGTGGTAGTATTGTCTTCATCTATCCTCCAAAATCACCCTGCGAAGAAGGCTGGGCTGGGTGTCAGTGGCCGGATAAGCTCGCTGTGTTGGGAACGCAGGTTCCGTCTCCCTTGTTCAGGTCTGGCATTCAGTCCCCTGTGCCCCCCTGGCTGTGGAAAAAGCCACTACCTGGCATCTCCTGTAACAGCAGGTGGTGTTCCTGGCGGGACGGAACATGCCGGGTTATGCAGCCTCCGGCCCGTAGCTACAGTGGGGCTTTGTGGGGCACCGCCCCCTTTCTTAAAGGCACAGCCCCACAAGGATTTCTCCTGTAAATGCTTTTTTCCAATCATTTAAAAACATTTTCTTTAAAGGTGTGTGCTCCTTTAAGCAGAGTCGGGTGCTGCAGTTGACTCATTCCCGCATTGAGTGAGGGGGTTGGAGTGGGTGACCTCTAGGATCCTGTCAAACTCTGTGTCAAGAAACTGGCCTCCTTTAAGAGAGTTCTCCTGCTTCCTAAGTGTTCGCTTTCTTGACTGTAGAATTCATCACCCACCCCTGCCGGCTTGTGATCAGGATTGTTGCTTGGGCTGGCAGAAGTGATTAAATTGCAGCAGCTGATAACTGTTCTCTAAAGTGGTTGACAGCTTGCAGTTGTAGAGATCTATCCAGGTAGCGGCTTTCCTATTGGCTAAATGGCTTTTCTTTCTGCACTGAGCACTTCAGCCCCACCAGAAGAAAATTTGCCCCAGTGTTCCCTCTCAGCTGAGTTAGTGTGAGCTAGCTCAGTTTTTTAGCCTCCGGCTCACACATTGTTGTCTTTGCTCAGGAAGGAGGGCTCCGGAGCAAACTAATTTGTGCAGCAGCCAAATCACCTGCTCACAACTTTAATGCCAGGGGCTCACAAAAAAGAATTTCTGCTCACAAGACTCGACAGCTTAGAGGGAGCATTGCTCACAAGCCACAAGATCCTGGCTACGGGCCTGTGCAGCTGGATGGTTCTCTCTCAGGCCAGTGCCTCCCCCCCCTTACCGTTTTCACAGTTCCGGCCACGGAACCCCTCTGGACACAGGCATTCGTATTCGTCCGGCTCCTTGTTGGCGCAAGTGCCCCCGTTTTCGCACGGCCAGTGGGACCCACAATAGTTCAGATCTGGGGAAAGAGAGAAAGCACAATGGACCGCTCGGCTCCGGGTGCCCCCCATGGCTGATTACAAGCCTGGGGGCGGGGCCATGTCTTTGAGAGGTGGGGCCTTCTTTCCAGAATGCTAGACAGTTGTCAGCCCAACCAGGAGACTTGTGATCGTCGGCCGGATGACAACGGGACACCGTGCTACCCCGAACGGCCTCCCACAACTATGCCACAGCCGTCTGTGCGCCCCTCTCCTGTGCTGGGGGGCAAAACCGGAGCCCTTCTTGCTGCAACAGGGGGGGAGGGAAGCATGGGGCATCGGGAGCACAGGAGCACAGGGCAGCAGTCTCCATTTCACAGTCTCTGGGTCAGCTTGCCTACCTGCCACCCAACATCCCTGTCGAGGGAAAGTTTGCCACCCCCGTGCCACCAGGATAGTTCAAGGTATTTTCACCACCTCAAGGCACAGTCTGCTCGTCGACTTCTCCCCACCACTGTCAGGTGGAAACAAAAGCTGACCCCCTCAAGAGAGCTGCTGATGCCCAAAGGGCTTGGCCTGGACCTAGCTGGCAGCACTGCAGGTCCGAGGAACAATGCCCGGGAGTGCAGGTCCGAGGAACAATGCCCAGGAGCAGGGATGTGCATTCGGTTCGTCTGAACCGAATGCACCCCCGAAAATGGTAAATTTCCCCCCACCATAGAGAACAATAGAGGGGATAGGGGCAGCCTGTTTGAGGGCCCATAGAATTGGACCCCCTGGTCCAATTTTCTTGAAACATGGTTGGTATCTTGGGGAGAGCCTCCAGCAGCTAACTTGCGAGTTTGGAGCCTCTCCCTCAAATCCCCTCCCCTCCAGCCCCCAGAATATACCCTATTTTTCGCCATTGACTTAAATGGCCCATAGGATATAATGGGGCTGAAACTGACATTCGGCTGTCCAAAAGACTCCTGAATCAGCTCCTACTGCTGAAATTGACATGCAGGAGTCTTTATGCCAGCCAAAATCGATTCTGGCCGAATTATTATTTTTTTTTGCACACCCCTACCCAGGAGTGAAGGTCTGAGGAACAATGCCCATGCCACCCCTGGGTGCCAAGCCAGCCTTGCTAAACCAAAAGTTTTTTCCCCCAGAGTTTCCCACAGAGCGGGAGCCGTGGGAGTTCTGGATCGGCCAGTTCCTTCGGGGTGCTCAAAGATGCATTCTACCGAGCACGCTCCAATCGGGGGGACGACAATGACAACGACTTACTTTTGTCGCACAAGAGCCCTCCCCAGTTGGTCTCACAGTTGCATTTCCAGGGCTCAGTGCAGCTCCCGTGGACGCAGCCTGGGAAAAGGATACACTCATCGCAGAGCGGGCCTGTCCACCCATAATGGCACCTGGGTGGGGGAGAAAAAGCTCAGTGTGGATGGCGGCGCACTGGTTCGGAGCACGAGCTATGAGCCCCCACCCCGGCCGAAGACTCCCCATTCCAATTTGAGATAAGGAACGGAGACAGTTGGGAACATTTACGCGCTAGGCGCCGTACGTCGAGTTCCAAGTCTTATATGGTGGTGAACAAACCATGTTCCTCAAGAACCGAACTAAATAATGTAAGGCTCCAATGAGGCCGCAGCAGACTGCCGCAGAGGAGGCTGCCTGTTATGTCTCTGTGTGATTCTCCGGTCACGTCTTGCCTCTGTCCTATCAGCCTCTGCTAGGGTTGGGGCATTCTGGCAGGACCGAGTGAACCCCCGCACAGGCTTACAAGAGAATTATTCCAAGGGGAGGTTGCCGGCTGCATCTCTGCACAAGTCACCCATCCGCTCAGCAGGGAGATCAGTAACTCGTGCAGAGGCACGTGGAGGTTAATTCTGTGGAGGGTGCGTAATTCTGTCTCTTCACTGCATTTTTGGAAAGCGACTGAGTTTTAAGGCAGGGCTCTGATCAGATGTTGTCCTCGCAATGACAATGAAACCGAGCCTGACCTAACAATGTCTCTGAACGAGTCAGCGAATGTGGGGGCTCCTTTCCCCTCTGTCGGTCATCCGTGCCCTTTTCACCGAAGCTGGAATTCCTGAGTCCCACCCCTATCCAAGTCTCTCTGACCCCGGCCAGGCGTTTCTCAAAATCACATGGGCAGCTTCATAGCCCCGTTTCCTCCCTCGCCCTCTGTATTGGCCCAGGGATCTGCCGGTGACTTCATTTCCCTGGCCGGGAGCCTAGACCGCCCCTCGACTGGGCCGGTCTTGTTCTCTGCTCCGGGGCACTGCCCCCACAGCTGAGAAAAACCCACGGGCTTTCACGGGTCAGGGTTTGCCCCCAAAGTGGCTTCCGCGTGGAAAAGAAACAACGCCATCCCTGCAATTTAGCGGTGTGTGCGTCCCCCCCCCCCAGTTCCACAGCGGATGCGATAATACTTTGGAAACGTTAAACAACAGTACAGCCTTCAAGCAAAGCTACGACCTTCTTTGGAGGTTCTTAAGCAGAGGCTCGGTGGCCGTCTGACACCCCCCCCCCAAGCCCCTCTTACCTGCATTCGTTGGGCTCCTCGCAAAACCCGTGCGTTTCGTGACAGCCCGGTCGGCAGATCGCTACAAGAAACCATCAGGAGGAACCCGTGTGAGTCCATAACTTCTGGGGTCAAAGTTCAGCAAAGGGGGCTCAGAAGTCCCACTTCCCTAAAGGGCCTTTCCTCCCCCTCTAACCCACTGCTCGGTTGCCAGTCCTGAAGAGGGTAGTCAGAAGAGGCCGGGTCCAGCAGTCCCACACCTAGGACCAAACGGAGGGCTTCTAGGTTCTACTGGGGCAGCGCCAGCTCTGACTTGCGAGGGGTTCTGGCCAAGATGGCGTCAGGCAGGTTGTCCCCTCCGAGGTCCGACAAAATCCTTCTCCGCCCCACACAGAGCAAATGGTGTGTGGGGGGAGTCAGTCCGCTTGGAGTCCGTTCCCGGCTTTAGTGCCAAGCAAGGCCTGGCGCCCTCATCCGGATAGCCCAGGCACACCCGATCTCGTCAGATCTCAGAAGCTAAACAGGGCCCATCCTGGCAAGTATTTGGACAGGAGACCTCCAAGGAATACCAGGGCCAGGACGCAGGGGCAGGCAAATATCAAGCCACCTCTCTGAAATGTCCAAGCCCCACTAGGGGTCGCCAGAAGTCAACCATGACTTCCAGGAATGCAAGCATCTACACACAAAGTACTCACCAAAAAAACAAAGCAAAGGCTGCGGTCACACGGGCAGGAAAATGCGGGGGGGGGGGAGGCGCCGATGTTTACCCCGGGGGCAGATCGGTTGCGCGAGCAGACCTACCGTGGAGGTCCCGTGGAGGTCCTGTGGTAGGGGGGAGGTGCCGATCACTCCACAGTCCTGCGGCGCGGCAAAGAAGCGGGTGCAGGGCAAACGGGGTTGTTGTTTTTTAAAAAAACTGAAGTGTGCGCATGCTCCGTTGGGTGCTTGTGCGCATCCGTGGAGACTTGGGGGGAAAAAACTTTTTGCGAGGGGACATGGGCAGGCGCCGGAACTACCACCGGAAACGCGATCAGACGCCCGCCCTTGCCCCGCAGTTTCCGGAAACTAGTACCTCCGAGGTACTAGTTTTTTACCGCGCATCTTCGGCGGGAAGCCTCGGGTTCGCCACGGGAGCTCTACACTTCCCAGATGTGGCGGTGTGATCGCGCCCGGAAAATCCGCCTATCTTCTGTCTCTGCAGCGTGGCTAATGCTCCATGTGACCGCAGCCAAGGTCTGGCATTTACCAGAAGGGGCTAGAAAGAGGCCCAGGTTCTCCGGTTCCAGGCCCGATTGCAGGAGAGGAGCTGAATATTTTGGCTAAAGAAGCAGGGGGAGACGGACTGCAGAGCTGGAAGCAGGACGCAAGCCCCTCCCCGGAAAGCCTGCGTGGAAAGTCTGATGGTCTGAGGGGAAGGAACGAGCAGCTCTCCTCAGGGCGGCCAACGGAAAATAACTCTCTCCTGTCACATGGGAGGATGGAGCGGAGTCGTTTTCTGTTGCCCCAGAAGGACGGACCAGAACTGTTGGGTATTACAAGTTAAAATTACACTCAGTATATATGGGGTTAAATGTTTGTTTGTGTTGCTCACAGGAAATCACATGTTTCATGTAACCAATGTTAGTTTAGGACTTCAAGCCCGGGAAAATTCTCCCTGATCTAGGAGTTTCATTGGAAGTAAAGTGTCAAGGTGTTTTTGCATTTCATGGCTCCTCTTCCCGTCTTTGTTTGGAGTTCTCAAGGAGAAAGAAAGAGAAGCCATAGCTCTCTTCTAGTCTTGTCTTTGTAGTGTAAAGATGTAGGGAACTTCGCTCTGTTGTTATTTTCATCCCAGTTACCCTTCCCTATGCTAGAATGTAGTAAAAACTTTCTATTTTAAACACACATGGACTCTGGGTCTGAATTATTTTTCTCTGGCACTGCTAAGCTATTTTTTCTCTGCTAAAAACCAATTTTCAAAACCCAACAAGAACCGACACGTTGAAATTAAATCAGAAGAGTTTTCGGCTAAACGTTAGGAAGGACTTCCTGACAGTTAGAGCGGCTCCTCAGTGGAACGGGCTTCCTCGGGCGGTGGCAGGCTCTCCTTCTTGGGAGGTTTTCAAGCAGAGGCTCGATGGCCATCTGGCAGCAATGCTGGTTCTGTGAACTTCAGCAGATCACGAGAAGGGAGGGCAGGAAGGGTCGCCTCAGTGCTTACTTCTCGTGGCCCTTTCTTCCACGCCTAGGGAAATGCCGATCGCCACTTTGGGGTCAGGCAGCCATTTTTCTCCAGGCCAGTTTAGCTGGAAATCCTGGAGGGTTTTTTTTTGTCATCTTCTGGGCATGGAATGGGGGACACTGCGGGTGTGTGTGGAAGGGGAGGTGTATTTGTGAATTTCCTGCCTTGTGCAGGGGGTCGGACTAGATGACCCCGGAGGCCCCTTCCAACTCCATGAATCTATGATCCCTATAATATGTAGCACTTACAGAGCGTTTGTGAAACATCAATGGCTTTAGGGACTTTTGCTACGTTCCCTCCAACAGCCCTGTCTTACTGTCCAGGAGAGGAAACGGCCTGCCGAACAAACCTCTCGGCCCCAAGATTCAAACCGAGGGCTTCCCAATTCATATCCGAGCCCGAGCCGCTACACCGGCTTCAGCTCAGGTGGCGGGTAACAGAGGGCAGTTTGCAGATGTGCCTGGTTCTCCTTCCCAGGTGCAGCCTTCCTTGCTCCGCCCCCCAACGCTCCAGACGTCCCGGGACATACCCTGCGTACACTCGTCTCCCGTCCAGCCGTCCAGACAGACCTTGCCGCCGCCGGAGTCGCAGACGTGGTGCCCAAAGAAATCATCACGGGGCCGGCAGAGGAGGTTGCACACTGGGCCGTAGTAGTGCTCCTGGCAGCGGACTCGCACCCGGTACTCCAGCGAGGTGCCGCGGCCGTGGTGCCACAAGTCCTCCCAGCCCTCGCCTGGGTTCAACATGCCCGAGCGAGTCACCCGCTCCATCAACTGCCCTGCTCCTGCGGACGGAAAAGGCAACAGTCGCGCAGGACGTCCCCGGACAGGGCCCCGATCTCGCTCAAGGGCTTCCAGCGCCCGAACCCTACCAGACATGTTCCGGGAGCACACAGACGCCCGCCTTCCCCCGGCCTGGGCTTTCCCGACAGCTCCGGCAGAGGACAGAAGAGCTCCTTACCTTGGGTGGTGACGTCGGAGACGTTGGCGGCATCCCAGGCTTCCAGAACCAGCGAGTAGGAACGCTAGAGAGGGAGAAAGGAGGCAAAAGGTGAGAGAAGATGGCGCTCAGGCCGACAAGTCCCAGAGGCTGGGGACAGGGACGCAGAAGCAGAAAGGAGACACAGTCTTTTTGGCAGATCATTGAATCATAGAATCGGAAGGGACCTCCAGGGTCATCTAGTCCAACCCCCTGCACAAGGCAGGAAATCCCCCCCCCCACAGTGACTGCTGTTACACACCCAGAAGATGACAAAAAAAACCCCCTCCAGGATCTCCAGCCAAACTGGCCTGGAGAAAAACTGCTGCCTGACCCCAAACTGGCCTGGAGAAAAACTGCTCCCTGTCCCCAAAGTGGCGATCAGCGTTTCCCTGGGCGTGTAAGAAAGGGCCACGAGAACTAAGCACTGAGGCAACCCTTCCTGCCCGCTCTTCTTTTGATCTGCCCAAGATGTGCCGGGGAACAGAAGATGTGGGGTGAGACAGCGACACACACAGACAGGGGGAGAAACAGCCCGATCCGATTTACAGAGGGAAACCGAGGAACCGTCAGATAATACAGTACAATATCAATCTTTCCAAAACTAGTCAACTCTCCACAGTTAAAGAACCCGTCGGGAGCTCCATCCACAGCTGAAATGCTCGTCTGCCACCTGTAAATGTAGCGTTGCCAGCCTCCAGGCGGTGGCTGGAGATCTGGCGACAGAGATCAGGTCTCCTGGAGAAAACGGCAACCTTGGAAGGTGGACTTTTTAAAATTAATAACTTTTCAAGTTTTACACAGTAATAATCAAGAGTTGGACCGTAAGGAAGGCCGAGCGCCGAATAATAGATTCTTTCGAACTATGGTGCTGGAGAAGACTCTTGAGCAGGGGTGTCGAACTCCTTTGTTACGAGGGCCGGATCTGACATAAATGAGACCTCGTTGGGCCGGGCCACGTGCGTCATAAAATGGAATGCCAGGTAGCGGAGATATAAACTTTACAAAGGACACAAACACAAAGGGCTTCCCCCCCCTCTTAAAATAAAAACATGTTCAAAACATCAGCACTCTTGCAATATTTTGTTTATTTAACAGTGTCTGATAACTGACACCTCTTGCTCTGAATTACGGCATCAAAATATCTGTGCTGTTGCAATCTTGAGTATGCTGTTCAGGTGTGTATCTGTCAGCTGCAAACCTACAATGACGCAGCAGCAGCAGAACTGGAAGAAGAAGGAGAAGGCAGTTAGTTCCACTGCGGGCCTGGTAGAAACCCTCCGGGGGCCTGATCCGGCCCCTGGGCAGCATGTTTGACACCAGTGCTCTTGAGAGTCCCTTGGACTGCAAAGAGATCAAATCAGTCAATCCTAAAAGAAATCAACCCTGACTGTTCCCTGGAAGGCCAGATACTGAAGCTGAAGCTCAAATACTTTGGCCACCCAATGAGAAGGGAGCACTCCCTGGAGAAGACCCTGATGCTGGGAAGAGATTGAAGGTCAAAAAAGAAGGGGATGGCAAAGGATGAGATGGTGTGACAGTGTTATTGATGCAACGAACGTGAAATTAAGCAAACTCCGGAGCACGACGGAAGACAGGAGGGCCTGGTGTGAACAGACCACAAGGTTCATCGTGTAAGAAGCAAATCATGGCGATTCGCTTCTTACACTATGAACCTCATGGCGATTCGCTTCTTACACGACGAACCTTGGGGTCTGTTGGAAATTGCTGAAATCAGGTTCCACTTACACAGCCGGCAAACTGAATAAGTCGAAGGAAACGCGTCTTCCGAGTATCTAGAACGGGCGTCTTTGCAGAGGCTGTTTGGAAAATGTCATGACTATGTGGACTCCTCCAGTCAAGTTACGCTGACTACACGGACTATATGTTTTATCTTCAAAGGAGGAAATATCGTATCTTATGCCTTATTATAGTTACAGCATGCATTAACGCTGTTGTTGTGAGACCACCAACTTTATAATTGTTTAATATATTGTTTTGGCAAATCTTTGATGGTGTTTTCTACGAGTGGAATTTGTATATTTGGGACTCCTGTGACACTAGTCTTTTCCCCTTGTTGTTTGGATAGTTCTGTCAGAGCTGTTCTCTCAAGGACAGTTCTGTCAAGAGCTCGCTCAGCGGCTGCATGTGTGACTTTGGGTCAGTCACAAGTTCTCTCAGAGCTGTTCTCTCAAGGGTAGTCCTCAAGAGAGCTCTCTCAGCCCCGCCCACCTCACAGGGTGTCTGTTGTGGGGAGGGGACGGGAAAGGAGATGGTAAGCCCCTCTGAGACTCCTTCTTCTTCTCTATTGCCTGGAGATCAGTTGTAACAGCGTGGGATCTCCAGGCCCCACCTGGAGGCTGGCAACCCGAGTTATGAGCCCCAACTGCAAGATGAGAGAACGGGTTTTCCTGCCCCCAATGCTACCTCCTTCCCAGCAGCCAGGACAAACACCGAGAAGCTCTGGCACCAGTCCTCACAAATCCCTTCTTCCCACACAAAGATCCAAATTTTGGCACCGGAGAAGGACGCCTTCCTCTCCCCCCCACACACACCCCGGAAGCCCAGCCTGCCCCCAGGGAGGAGCGGAGGGATCCTGCAGACGCCCGGCCCTTGCTTTGTTCACGGAAAAATTCAAACCGGGACTGGATTGGGCCTGTCAAGATGGAGCCCGCCAGGGGCTCCGAAGCGAAAGCCGAGCCGAAGAGCCAACCAGAACCCCCAAATACAAACCTAATGAAGGAAGAAGAAGAAGAGGAGATTGGATTTATACCCCACCCTTCACTACCCAAAGCAGTCTCAGAGCGGCTGACAAACTCCTTTTCCCTTCCCCTCCCCACAACAGACACCATGTGAGGTAAAAGAAGAAGAAGAAGAGATTGGATTTATACCCCACCCTTCACTACCCAAAGGTGTCTCAGAGCGGCTGACAAACTCCTTTTCCCTTCCCCTCCCCACAACAGACACCCTGTGAGGTAAAAGAAGAAGAAGAAGAGATTGGATTTATACCCCGCCCTTCACTACCCAAAGGTGTCTCAGAGCGGCTTACAAACTCCTTTCCCTTCCCCTCCCCACAACAGACACCCTGTGAGGTAAAAGAAGAAGAAGAAGAGATTGGATTTATACCCCACCCTTCACTACCCAAAGGAGTCTCAGAGCGGCTTACAAACTCCTTTTCCCTTCCCCTTCCCACGACAGACACCCTGGGAGGGAGGTGGGGCTGAGAGAGCTCTGACAGAAACGGCTCCTTTTCAAGAACAGCTCTTGTCAGAACCAGTGTTCCCTCTAAGCTTAGTGTGAGCTAGCTCACCATTTCTTAGCCCTATAATTTTTATAACATACAGACATACATGCATATGAAGATATATATATTATATAAGGAAGGCCGAGCGCCAAAGAATAGATTCTTTTGAACTATGGTGCTGGAGAAGACTCTTGAGAGTCCCTTGGACTGCAAGAAGATCCAATCAGTCCATCCTAAAAGAAATCAACCCTGACTGTTCCCTGGAAGGCCAGATAATGAAACTGAAGCTCAAATACTTTGGCCACCCAATGAGAAGGGAGCACTCACTGGAGAAGAAGACCCTGATGCTGGGAAGGATTGAAGGTCAAAGAAGACGGGGACGGCAAAGGATGAGATGGTTAGACAGTGTCATCGATGCAACGAACATGAAGTTGAGCAAACTTCAGAGGACGGCAGAAGACAGGAGGGCCTGGCGTGATCTGCTCCATGGGGTCGCGAAGAGTCGGATTCGACTCTGCGACTGAACAACAACAACTTGCCACAGACTGTCTGAGATCTTGTGTAGCGTGGCTTATGCAGAAATCCTCTCACACACCAAACAAACCAAGAGGACTTCCCCGGCTCCAAATTGATGACCTGGTCCCTGGAACGACAGGCTAGACTTCAGACCCGTATTGGTCTTGGCCCAGACCTGGACGGCTGGCCCGATCTCGTCAGATCTCGGAAGCTTTGCAGGGTCAGAGGTATCTGGATGGGAGACCACAAAGGAAGTCCAGGGTCGCAGCAGAGATATATGGCGGAAGACCATTGTTAATCCGAGATAGTGACCACAAGCCACCTCTCTCTCTGTGGCTGATTCTGCATTGACTTTCCCTCCGCTGTTTTACCAAACCCACCTTGGAACAGAAATTCCCCTCTGCCTTGCAGGCCGCTTCCGCTTCCTTCAATCGTCAGATTTTATGGTAACCTCCAACGCCATGCCGATTTCGCTGCTTTCGATCATCGGGTTTTATGGTAGCCTCCACACGCCATGCCACTTTTGCTTTCTTTGACCATCGGATTCTATGGTAGCCTCCACACGCCATGCCACTTTTGCTTTCTTTGACCATCGGATTCTATGGTAGCCTCCACACGCCATGCTGCTTTTGCTTCCTTTGACAGTCGGATTTTATGGTAGCCTCCACACACCGTGCCGCTTTCGCTCCCTTTGACCATTGGAGTTTATAGTAGCCTCCACACGCCATGCCACTTTCGCTCCCTTTGACCATTGGAGTTTATAGTAGCCTCCACACGCCATGCGGCTTTCGCTCCCTTTGACCATCAGATTTTATGGTAGCCTCTACACACCGTGCCGCTTTTGCTTCCTTTGACCATCGAATTTTATGGTACCTTCTGTATAGATTTATGGCCGTTTTATGGCCGTTCAGGGGAGAGACTTTGCGGTTGCCCCGAGGTATCTGGATGTGGTTTTGAGCTGCCAGATGCAGAATTGCCCAGGGTGAGAAGAAGCTTATTTATTTTCCACCGCTGGAGCATTCTGCAGTGACCAGTTTCAACCTGCCCAGTATCCTCCAGGTTTCTCCCAGCACCAGCCTGGAGGGGGTTAATGGTGTCATTTTTTTCCCTTCTAAAACAATTGCACCTGGTGTTTGGAATGCGTGAAATGTTTTCTCTCCCTCTTGGAATGAGTCCCAGATGGACTTAAGTGTTTTGTTAACACTATAAGTTAGAGGGGGGGGGGGACCTCAGCCGGCTGAGGTCGGTGCCAAGCAACTTTCATACCAGGCCGGCGCTGAGCAACCTTCAGGCGATACTCCCGAATCGACCCGCCGCTGATATTTTCAGGGCAAAAAAGGACGTGGGCATCCTTTTGATATTCTCCGTTTTATCTTTGCCTGTCTGTATAAAACAAAGCTGTTTCTCCTTCCGCCACTACTTTGGTCATGACTTCTGGAAATGCTTAAAAGGAGCGTTTGCCAAACTGGGCGACGATGTCCCAGCCTCGCCCGATCTCAGAAGCTAAGCAGGGTCGGCTCTGGTTGGTATTTGGATAGGAGACCGCCAAGGAAGCCCAGGGTTGCTACGCAGAGGCAGGCAAGGGCAAAACCACCTCTGTTCGTCTCTTGCCTTGAGCCGGGTGGCCCAGGCTAACCCCAATCTCATCAGATCTCAGAAGCTAAGAAGTTCTGGCCCTGGTTCCTACTTGGATGGGAGACCACCAAGGAAGCCCGCGGTTGCTACGCAGAGGCAGGCAAGGGCAAAACCACCTCTGTTCGTCTCTTGCCTTGAGCCGGGTGGCCCAGGCTAACCCCAATCTCATCAGATCTCAGAAGCTAAGAAGTTCTGGCCCTGGTTCCTACTTGGATGGGAGACCACCAAGGAAGCCCGCGGTTGCTACGCAGAGGCAGGCAAAGGGAAACCGCCTCTGAACATCTCTTGCCTTGAAAACCCTACAGGGTTACCATGGGATGGCTGTAATTTGAAGACATTTTCTACCACCATTGTTGGAGTTTACAGTAGTCAGGGGCAGTGTTCCCTCTAAGATGAGTTAGTGTGAGCCAGCTCACAGTCTTTTAGCCTCCGGCTCACACATGTCTGTCTTCGCTCAGGAAGGAGGGCTCCAGAGCAAACTAATTTATGCAGCCGCCAAATCGCTCGCTCACAGCTTTAATGCCAGTCGCTCACTGCCACCTCACACCTTTAATGCCAGTCTGGTGTAGTGGTTTAGTGTGCGGACTCTAATCTGGGAGAACCGGGTTTGATTCCCCACTCCCCCACTTGCACCTGGCTGGATGACCTTGGGCAAGCCACAGTTCTGTCAGAGCTGTTCTTGAAAAAGAGCGGTTTCTGTCAGAGCTCTCTCAGCCCCACCTGCCTCCCAGGGGGTCTGTTGTGGGGGGGGGAAGGGAAAGGAGTTTGTAAGCTGCTCTGAGAAACCTTCGGGTAGTGAAAGGCGGGGTATAAATCCAATCTCCTCTTCTTCTTCTTTTACCTCACAGGGTGTCTGTTGTGGGGAGGGGAAGGGAAAAGAGTTTGTAAGCTGCTCTGAGACACCTTCGGGTAGTGAAGGGCGGGGTATGAATCCAATTTCTTTTTCTCACAAAGCAGAATTTTTCCTCACAAGACTCCAAAGCTTAGAGGGAGCATTGGTCGGGGGGGGGGGGTTTACAATTGTGGGAACAGCCCATGGGAAAACCTCGAAGCATAAAACTGACGTTGTGGCCGTACACGGATTTCTCCCCCCACCCCAACACCCAGTCGCTTATTACGGCCAAATTATACGTCTGGCGTTTGGGTTGCGAAACTTAATTAGCCCGGGCAGGTCAGCCGGCAAAGAGAGAGGAATAGGTCTCGGAATCAGTTCTGGATTTGCCCGGACGCAGTGGCGGCACTATTTCCTTGCTTCTCTTTTGCTGGGGCCAACGGAGCCAGTCTCGTTTCTGGGCAGGTGTGGAACATACCCCAGAGCGGGGAAGTCAGGAAAAGAAAGCATGCCGTCACGCTTGAACGGTTGGACTAGGCTGTGGGAAACCCAGGCCAAACGCCCAGTTAGCTCAGCGGGACGACCTCGTGGTGTTCCCTCACCTACCTTGCAGGGCTGTCGTGAGAATGAACAGGGACCTGGTCGACAGTTGGCGTGGCCCTGAACATACTGCTGGAAGGGCGGGATAGAAAAGCAGTGGAGAAATTAGAGGGGTGGTGGTGAAGGGCTCTCTAGCGACATGGTGCGTTTCCCGGAAGTCCCGCGCGCTTCTTGTGTGAGAAGGGTAACAAGCTTGCGCGCAACACTAGAACTCAGGTCCCAAGATACGTCAGCATGGGCAGAGCGCTGGTTCCACAGCTCTGAGCAAACTGGCCGGCTCCCAGTTCAGGGGAGGCATCTAAAAGAGTTCGCAGCCAGAGATGACGCACGGAGGTGGCCACTGCGGACTTCCAGTTTGGTGTGGTGGTTCAGTGCGCGGACTCTAATCTGGGAGAGCCGGGTTTGATTCCCCACTCCTCCACTTGCACCTGGCTGGATGACCTTGGGCAAGCCGTAGCTCTGATAAGAGCTGTTCTTGAAAAAAAGAGCAGTTTCTGTCAGAGCTCTCTCAGACCCACCGACCTCACAGGGTGTCTGTTGTGGGGAGGGGAAGGGAAAGGAGTTTGTCAGCCGCTCTGAGACACCTTTGGGTAGTGAAGGGCGGGGTAGAAATCCAATCTTTTCTTCTTCCTTCCCACAGCGCCCTGCCAGCTATGCAGACCACCCATCAAAAAAACCATTCAAACACACACAACCCTCCCACTGCGAGACGGGGAGGAGAGAGAGAAAAAGAGAGTCACAATCTGCAGAGAGGAAAACTGACAGCGCTTCAATTAAGGAAAGAGAGAGTGTTGATTAAGCAATTTTATCTGCTGATCTCACGCCAGGTTTGCCCCACCTCCCCAGGGAGGGATAGGCTGTGTTAGCACACAGAGCTGGGAGGGAGGGAGGGAATGGAACCAGCGGCAGCCCCGCCCTCACCTTCCTTGCGCTGGAAATCCCCAGAGAGAGAGGCCGGCGCATCATGCGCGGGCCTCAGCTGAGCTCGCCTTTATTTATTTACTGATCAGATCTATACCCGCCTGCCCAGCCAAAGCCGGCTCGGGCTGAGCTTACGCAGAAGAGTAAAAACACATGAATAACAGTTATAAAGGTAAAGGTTTCCCTTGCTCGAAAGCCAGTCGAATCCAACTCTGGGGGGGGCGGTGCTCATCTCCGTTTCCGAGCCGAAGAGCCGGCGCTGTCTGAAGACTTTTTCCGTGGTCATGTGACCGGACTGACTAAACGCCGACATGCATGGAACGCTGTTCCCTTCCCGCCAAAGCGGCACCAATTTATCTACTTGCAATTTCTTGCTTTCGAACTGCTAGGCTGGCAGGAGCTGGGACCAGAGACGGGAGCTCACTCCGTCATGCGGCACCCGGGTCTCGAACTGCTGAACTCGAACTGCCTCCTGGTCTGCAGTTCCGCGTCTTAACCTCTGAGCCACCACAACCCTTAAATAACAGTTAAAAACAATCCTAAAACCTACTAAAAACAATCTAACATTATAACGTGCTAGTAAACATTAGATCTGATAGTAATAGTATTGTTTAGCGATAACGGTCCCAATCCGATGATCTATACCAATAATCAGCTCGTGGATCTTTTCCTTTATGCGGCTGGCACGGGCTGCTGTTGGTAGTTCCAGGGGGCAGGGTTCTCTGCCTTTCAACTAATGGGGGTGGCTCCTTAGTCGAAAGCCCGGTGGAAGAGCTCTGTCTTGCAGGCCCTGTGGAAGAGCTCTGTCTTGCAGGCCCTGTGGAACTGCGTAATGTCCCACAGGGCCCCTGATTTCTTCTGGGAGCTCATTCCACCGGAGCGGAACTGCTACCAAGAAGGCCCTGGTTATGGCCAGCCTGGCGTCCTTGAGACCCGGGGGAGCCAGTCAATTTTGGGACCCTGACCGCAGTGTTCTCTGGGGGACATGTGGGGAAAGGCGGTCCCTCAGGTATGTCAGTCCCTGACGACAAAGGGCTTTAAAGGGAAGAGCGAGCACCTTGAAGCAAATCCAGTATGCTATCGGCAACCAGTGCAGTGCTTTCGGCACAACCTGGATGTGCTCCCGCCCGTCAGGAGCCTGGCCGCAGCATTTTGTGCTAGCCGTAGCGTCCGGACTTGAGACAAGGACAGACCCATGTAGAGAGCCTTTCTCCTACTCACAGCGTCAGCTTCGCAAATCGAGGTCATTCCCAGGTTCCCAAAAAAAATATACAGCCCTTGAGAGCACAGAGGGAAAGGGGGCAGCTATGCGGAGGATGCAGCACTCTGCACGCGCACAGTGGACCTGTCCCAAATCCGACCAGACTCATCTGTGTGGCACAGTCGGTTTCCCCACGCCCGAGAATCCTGGCCATTTTAGCCTTGCCAAGGTGCTGGTTTCTCTTGTCCAACTTTACCCGGGAAAACGGAATGTGGCTATCAAACCCGTCGGAGTCTCCGGGGCGGGCCTCCTGTCCCCCCAACTGGACATAACCCAAACAGCGTTCCTTCCAGGTGGACACAGGCGAAACAGAGGGCAGACACACTACGGATTACTTCCCGGAGATCCGCCCCGGTTACAAATCCCCGAACGCTTTGCTCCACAGGCCGCATCCTGCACACCTTTTCTCTGCATGAGGGTGCCTCGCTACCCCCAAGGGAGCCTGTTCTTGAGGCAACAACCAAAATTGCAGGTCTTCTGCAGCCACCGGAGGGTTCAAAACCGGTCTCTCCAGCACATGGAACAGCTGGCCATGTGTGAGCTGGGGGAGTTAATGCACATGCGATTCGTCGTATTAGAGAGGAGGAGGATCGAGCATTTCCCCACTCGGCCGTTTAGCTTCTAGAGGCTCTGGAGAGAGAGAGATGAGCCCCCAAAGAGTGAAAACTGCTAGCAAAGGTTTATTCAAGGTACGTGCTCTCGCGCACATGCACACTTTATTTGAAACAGCGCGCATGCCCACTAAAGCTCGTGCCTTGAATAAACCTTTGTTGGTCTTAAAGGTGCCCTGCTGGACTCTAAATGTGTTCCGCTGCTTCAAACCGACATGGCTGACGACCTGGGTCTAACTCCTAGCAGGCCACAATGGCAGAATGATAATAACGCGTTCCAAAAGGCGCAAATTGGAACAAGGGAGAGACAGCAACCTCTGGCGGACCGAGACCAGAAATCCAGGGCTGTCCCAGACGGGAATCATAGAGTCGGAAGGGACCTCCAGGGTCATCTAGTCCAACCCCCTGCACAAGGCAGGGAATTCACAAATACCTCCCCCTCCACACACCCAGTGACCGCTGTTCCACTCCCAGAAGATGACAAAAAACCTCCAGGATCGCCGGCCAAATTGGCCTGCAGAAAAATGGCTTCCTGACCCCAAAGTGGCGATCAGCATGTCCCTGGGTGTGTAAGAAAGGGCCACGAGAACTAAGCACTGAGGCAACCAATGTTCCCTCTAAGCTACGCAGTCTTGTGAGCAAAAATTCTACTTTGTGAGCTACTGGCATTAAAGTTGTGAGCGAGTGATGTGGCGACTGCATAAATCAGTTTGCTCTGGAGCCCTCCTTCCTAAACTAAGACAAAAAACTGTGAGCCGGAGGCTAAAAAACTGTGAGCTAGCTCACACTAACTCAGCTTAGAGGGAACAATGGAGGCAACCGTTCCTGCTGGGTATAACAGATCCTCCTCTCCGCGTGTGCTTCATGATGGAGGTAGTCATGTCGATAGAGGTAGAAATGTCAAGAGTGTCCAACTGCAATAAAAAAGGCCAACACTATGCTGGGGATTATTAGGAAGAGAACTGAAAACAAATCAGCCTGTATCATAATGCCCCCTGTATAAATCGACGGTGCGACCTCAAAAAGGATATTATAGCATTGGGAAAAGTGCAGAAAAGGGCAACTAGAATGATAAAAGGGTTGGGACACTTTCCCTATGAGGAAAGGTTAAAGCGCTTGGGGCTCTTTAGCTTGGAGAAACGACGGCTGAGGGGTGACATGATCGAGGTTTATAAGATTATGCATGGGACAGAGCAGGTGGAGAAAGAAGTAGTTTTCTCCCTTTCTCAGAATAAAAGAACTCGTGGGCACTCCATGAAATTGCTGAGCAGTCGGGTTAGAACAGATAAAAGGAAGTCCTTTTTCACCAAAAGAGTGATTAACACATAGAATTCACTGCCACAGGAAGAGGTGGCGGCTACAAGCATGGACGGCTTCAAAAGGGAATTACATAAGCATATGGAGCAGAGGTCCATCGGTGGCTATTAGCCACAAGGTATAGATAGAGACTTCGGGGCAAGTGATGCTCTGTCTTCTTGGTGCTTGGGGGGGGGACAACAGTGGGAGGGCTTCTAGTGTCCTGGCCCCACTGCTGGACCTCCGGATGGCCCCTGGATTTTGGCCACTGTGTGACACAGAGTGTTGGACGGGATGGGCCACTGGCCTGATCCAACATTGGCGTCTCTTATGTTCTTATGACCCAAAAGGTGCAAATCAGAACAAAAGAGAGACAGCAACCTCTGGGGGACTGAGACCAGAAAATCAGGGTTGTCCCAGACACGAATCACAGAGTCGGAACGGACCGCCAAGGCCATCTAGTCCACCCCCCTGCGCAACGCAGGAAATTCACAAATACCTCCCCCTCCACACTCCCAGTGACCCCTGCTCCACGCCCAGGAGATGACCGAAAAACTTTCAGGATCCCCGGCCAAACTGGCCTGGAGATAAATGGCTTCCTGACCCCAAAGTGGTGATCGGCATTTCCCTGGGTGTGTAAGAAAGGGCCAGGAGATCTAAGCACTGAGGCAACCCTTCCTGCTGGGTATAATAGATCCCAATCAATGCTCCCTCTAAGCTGTGGAGTCTTGTGAGCAAAAATTCTACTTTGTGAGCTCCTGGCATTGAAGTTGTGAGTGAGCAATTTGGCTAGTGCATCACTTAGACATCCGGTTCGGATGGCATTTTGAAGGACTTATAAAATGAGAATAAAAAATTATAAATGGTAAGAAACCCCATGCATAAAGGTAAAAGAAGCTTAAAACAGCAATAAAATGCATTTTAAAATTCTTAAGAAATTCTACTTTGTGAGCTCCTGGCATTAAAGTTGTGAGCGAGCGATTCGGCTGCTGCATCACTTAGTTTGCTCTGGAGCCCTCCTTCCTGAGCTGAGACAAAATTCTGTCAGCCGGAGGCTAAAAAACTGTGAGCTAGCTCACACTAACACAGCTTAGAGGGAACACTGGTCCCGATCCCCACGCGTGCTTCACAAGAAAGGTAGTCATGGGCCAGCCAGGCTCAGAGAACTTTCCAGACTGCGAGGCAGAGAAATGGGTCACTGATCCATGCCCGGCCCAGGTTCCAAAGCAGGCAAAACCCAGGCGAGCTTAACGCAGATCTCAGCAGACAAGTTATCGGGGCCTGTTTGGGGAGATCCAATCTCGGAAAGTTTACCGGGCGTGCCTGTTCAAAGCCAAGCACCCCCAGGATGGGAAGCGTCACAGCCGATCGTGCCCACGGGACCAGGAAGCGAGATCGGGTTCTGCCAGGCTGGCAAACAAAAAGTACAGGCTGTACGACACAGCTGGAAACCTTTTCCCCCTGAAGCAGAGACAAGGGAGTTTGGGGGCTTAAGACCCACAACAGAGGTGCTTGGGTACAACCAAGGCAGTTGACGCGGTTCCCACCCCCTCCCAAAAACAAACAATCACCCGGGGAATTAGCCTGAGTGAGGATGTACCAGGTCAATAGCCTCCAGGACAAAGCTCCACGACAGAACGCATCAAACCGAACGACGAGAGTGCTCCTGAGCACGAGCAAAGTGTTTCTTCCTTATCTAGCGCGCCCGGTAGGAGTCTTGGCTTTTCTCTTGTTTGGAAGTTCGGTGCACATGGATTACGAGATGGGGGGAGGGAAGGGAGAGAGGTTTAAAGGAGACGAGTCGGCTACAGCTACGGAGGGACGGAGCGGATCCACATTCTGCGCTCTGGGTTCTTATGAAATCTGAACGGGAAAAGAAGAGGGCAAAGCGTGGGAGGGGGAGAGAAACGGAGGAGGCAGACCCCCCCCAACTGGGACGCTACCACAGCCCCTCTAATTAATTAGAACGAGAGAAAGACACACACACGCGCACCCCTCTGTCTCTCCGGCCCAGGAGGCGGGGATGCCTGGATTGAAGGGGCAGAGATCAATAAATCATTAAACAGTCGGTTAGCAAGCAGTCCGATTGATGGACAGGGCGCGATGGAGCACCTGCTCCGGCTCCCCCCAGGGGGAAGGGGACGCAAGGAGAGTCCAGCTGGTTCCTGCCTCATCCCTGCCCCCCCCCCTCCGAAGCACCTGAGGCCCTCTCCAGAGGGGAGGAAAAAAGCCGCCTTCGATTTCAGACTACCACTTTCCTCACACCGACCCCCCCCCCCCACTACAAGGAGACCGGGTGGCTTTGGAGATAAAGGGGATCGTAATCTGGGGCAGGAGGACACGACCTCTCAGGTTTCCCCGCGAGCTTCCTCGGGCACTCTGCCGCCGTGTAAGAATCAGCGAACAGAACAGAACAGAAGTTTATTATAACAGTCATAGGTAAAGGTAAAGGTTCCCTTGCTCGAAAGCCAGTCGAATCCGACTCTAGGGTTGCGGTGCTCATCTCCGTTTCCGAGCCGAAGAGCCAGCGCTGTCCGAAGACGTCTCCGTGGTCATGTGGCCGGCATGACTAAACACCGAGGCGCACAGAACGCTGTTCCCTTCCCACCGAAGCGGTACCTATTGATCTACTTGCAATTTCTTGCTTTCGAACTGCTAGGTTGGCAGGAGCTGGAACTAGAGACGGGAGCTCACGCCGTCATGTGGCAACTCGGGTCTCGAACTGCTGAACTACCGACCTTCCACAGCCTGCAGTTCAGCGTCTTAACCACTTGAGCCACCGCAGCTCCTATAACAGTCACAGACCAGATAAAAATAGTTTTACACATTGCTAAGGGTAAAATACAAATCTGCCTTGACTATACTACTAAAATATACACTATATGGAATATATCATTTACTCGGTCTCAATAAATCTGAGCTGAACATTTAAATTTATGACTTGCATTTAAACATAAATACTTCTGCGGCCGCTACGGTATTTCCTATGTGAACACGTACAAGTTGAATGGAATAGCTGTACTACTGATAACAGCAAATAGTAATAAGCCACACTTCACTTACAAGGCACCCAGTTCTGATGGCATTTTGAAGGACTTATAAAAGGAGAATAAAAAATTATAAATAGTAAGAACCCCCCGTGCAGAAAGGTAAAAGAAGCTTAAAACAGCAATAAAATGCATTTTAAAATTCTTAAGAAACAGGCCGTTGACAGTTAGGTGATTGACATTTGACTTCCTGTGTTATTATAGATTTTCTAATTCTTAAAGCTCCACATTATAGATTTTCTAATTCTTAAAGCTAGCCATCCATATCTAGCCACTAGAAGTGTTACCTCTGAGTGTCTGTCCGCCAGAAGATTTTTCATAATATGAACTCTTTGCCTACTAATGAGAGGTAAGGACTTGGGGAGTGGAAGTGATTTACGGAGATTATTATATGCCTTACGGTCGAAAATATGTTCTAAATTTCCGATGCCTTTGTTACAGCAGGAACATATACGTTCCTCAAATGGGATTTTCTTATGCTTTCCCTCTGTAATTGCTAGAGGACATCAGGAGCAGTGTTCCTTCTAAGCTGAGTGCGTGTGAGCCAGCTTCACAGTCTTTTAGCCTCCGGCTCGCACGTTGGTGTCTCCGCTCAGGGAGGAGGGCTCCGGGGCGAACTGACTTCTGCGGTGGCCGAATCCCTCGCTCACCGCTTCAATGCCAGCAGCTCACCAAGTAGGTTTTTTGCTCACGGGACTCCGTAGCTGAGAGGGAGCACTGGTCAGGAAGCTTCCCGTGAAACGGGGGAAGCTCGCAGACGGCCATGCCGGTTTCAGTCCATCGATCCCAGGGCGAGAAGCCTCGGTCTGTTCTGAGGATCTTTTTGAGCGTACGGCAAGGTTCCCTCTAAGCAGTGGAGTCTGGCGAGCAAAGATTCTACTTTGCGAGCTACTGGCGTTAAAGTTGTGAGCGAGCGATCCGGCTACTGCGCAACTTAGGTCGCTCCGGAGCCCTCCTCCCTGAGCGAAGACAAAAATGGGTGAGCCGGAGGGCTAAAAAGCTGTGAGTCGGCTCACACTCACTCAGCTGAGAGGGACCACTGGCCTATGGGCAACTTTGGGATTCGGTCACAGCACAGCGGGCCACAAAACAGCTGCCACGGCTGACCTCCAATGGCACCATGAAGACCCTTGTGCTGCGGGGAGCAGCTGCCACCAAGCCAATGTTTTGAAAAAATCTGCACAGCCAAACAAATCCCCAGTGGCCAATCAGAAACCTTGCTGGGCAAAAACCCCACCCGGCCCCGCCCACTCGCTAACAGCACTCGGTAGGCCCCAGAAAAAGTGTCCGTGGATACCACTGTGCCCGCGGGCACCCCATTGGGGACCTTTGGTGTGGCGTCCTCGCTTATTGGGGAGACGGTTTTACCTTCAAAACACTGTGTACCTAAACTTGGTAGATTTCTGCTGCCAATAGGAATTAAAAATTCCAAATCTCTCTCTTTTGGTAGAATGACCTAGGGCACTTCAGAGGACTATGTGGCCCTGAGGAAAGACTATTCTGATTTCTGGGATAAGTTTAAACAAAAAAAATGATTTATTTAATAAAGAACAAAATAGGATTCTGGTTATTTTTGAACTGTTGCTGATGAAAGGAACTTGTAGATATAACTGGCAAAGCTTGGTGTCAGTCTCTCAAACTCCCAAAATTCCACTCTGACAGGTGTAGACACTCAGTCTAATATCTCTCTCCCTCATCTATATAGCCACACAGGCTGAACTCTGTCTTATTCACACAGAATAAACTCATATTCACACAGACTAAACTGTTTGTCTTATTCACACAGAATAGACTCAAAATCTCCCACAGTCTCACAGACTATGCTCTCTCTTCAAACTTCACACACAGAATCACTCTCATAGACACCTCTCCTCCCACACTCTCAGTCATCAGCCAATCACATCACACTTATCTCCCTCTATAACTCTTCTTACAGTACTGCAGTCAAACTAAACAGTTAAGGAAACACACACCAAAACATGAAGTCATTACACTTGGTCTATTCTGACTCGCAGAGGGTTTCTGGCACCAGGAACCCCGCAGCCTTTTAATGGGAGGTGCCACCGGGTTCGGCACCCCAAGGCCTGCTGCAGTTGTGGGCTCCTGAACAGAGCAGGAGGTTGGAAGAGATGGTCTCCGGTGTTCCCTCTAAGCTGAGTTAGTGTGAGCTAGCTCTCAGTTTTTGAGCCTCCGGCTTGCACGTTTTTGTCTCAGCTCAGGAAGGAGGGCTCCAGAGCAAACTGAATGATGCAGCAGCCAAATCGCTCGCTCACCACTTTTAAGGCCAGTCGCTCACCAAGTTGAATGTTTGCTCACGAGACTCCGCAGCTGAGAGGGAGCATTGACGAACTCCAAGATCCCTTCCGACTCTATGACCTTCTGGCTCACTCGGCCAGTAAGCTGTGGCCCCTCCCTGTGCCTCTGGGCATGTGCAGAAGGTGCAATTCCCAGGCAAGCTTGAGGCTCCCCGCCCCTCTAACCGCTGCCGTCGCTGACTCCCCACTTGCCAAGAGAAGATGCGGGGGGGGGGGGTCTTACCGGCCAGGCAAAATCAAAGCGAACCACCATCTTGTGGGCCGAGTCTAGGTTTTTCCGGTGACCGGTCGAGAAGACGTTGCCCCCCAGGACGGGCGTGGTGGCGGTGCCGAGCACGCAGGGTCCCCCAGGGAGCGCCCTCAGCTGGTATTCCTTCAGGCAGGCCCGGAAAAAGGTCCGGCAGGGATCCGTCTTGGGGCATGGCGGCTCCAGCCCTCCCCGGCAACACCGCCCGTCTGCCAGGACCCCCTTTTCGTTGCGGACGAAACGGATCTGCAGCTCAAAGGTGCCGGCGGCTTCCAGGACCTGCAGAGGCATGGCGGACAGAGGTGACGCAGAGCCCGAGAGATGTGCCGTGAACGCCAAACCAGACTTTTCCCCACGCTCCCACCCGCCAGAAGGACAGGGTGGAATACCTGTCTCGGAGTAACAAGATACCAGGATCTAGCCCTGCCCGACCCACTCTCCCTAATAGAACTGATCACTGGAAACACACACAAATACCATTGTAAAGGTTCTACTCGCTTTCTCCCTGACATGTCTGGATTTGAACCCAAGACCACACTCCCAGGAAGTCCAAATACTCGGAGTCTGGCTATCGGTGAGCTAACCGATCCGAATTCACTTGGGCCCACGACCCGTCCCGTGTACCAGGGCTCAAACGACTGAGACGCCCGTCGAGTCCGTAAAGGGAGCCTCTGAGCCCGGGCAGAGGGCACACACCAGTCGCGGGAGCCGACACACATCTGACATCAGCGGGGAGGGCTTCGAAGTCGGAAGGCGCAGGCGTGACCCTGGTCCCCCTCCCCCACTTGTGGGCTGTGTTTCTGTGCCTCTGGGCACGTGCAGAGAGATGTGCCTCCGCTGGCGATTAACCAGACCGGGGATCCAGCCCAAACCGCAGCAGTTTTTTAACCAGCTGCAAAAGGGCTTGCACTAATCGCAAGGCCAACAGAAGCATAACGTAAGCTGGGGGGGGGGGGTTGATTTCTCTCACCACCTTCCCACTCGCTTCCCTCCCTGTTCGGGAAAGCCGGCTTGGCTACCCCCACCCTACCCCCTCCCAGAAAAACCCACCTTCCCCAGGAGACCCAGGGCGTTGCTGGGATGGTCTAATGCAGGATTTCACCCCCTGCTCTGCCCTTCTGCCGAGTTTTTGCCAGTTCCCAGGGAGTTCTCGCCCCTGAGGCTCCAAGGGCACAACTGCCAAGTCCCCGGGGTCCAAGGAGGTCCCCGGACCACCCACCTGGCCGGGCCGCCCCTCTCCCGCTTCTGCAAACCTGGGGTGGTCCAAAACCGACACTTGGCAGTGTGTGTGTGTGTGTGGGGGAGATCAATAGAAACCGGAGACTTTTAATAACGCAACGAAATCCACATCCTAGCTGGAAACTCTGGGCAAGAAGAAAACAAAGGGCCGGGAAGTGGTGGGGATTCGAGGGGGCACGGCTCCCGTGCACTGCCAGGGCCCCCACAATTCTGCACCAAATTGGGGGGGGCAATGTTCCCTCTAAGCTGTGGAGTCCCGTGAGCCAAAATTCTACTTTGTGAGTGACTGGCATGAAAGTTGTGAGCGAGCGATTTGTCTACGGCATTGATTGGTTTGCTCTGGAGCCCCATCCTTCCTGGGCGAAGACAAAAAAAAGTGTGAGCTGGAAGTTAAAAAACTATGAGCTTGCTCACACTCACTCAGCTTAGAGGGGACACTGGGGGGGGGGGGTGGGGCTTACTGTGTGGGGGAAACTCCCGGCTGGATGGGGATCCCCTGGCGCGGCCTCCCCCACGGGGTCTTTCCAAATCCGCCTGCTGGGCAGCCCGCCTTTACACCTTGCCCTTGAGGAGTCCCGGCTCTGGCAACGCTTCCCAAACCGGCTTCCTGGGAAACTGACTCTGGAACTGCGGGGCGCTTGTGCGAACTCCCTGCCCGCAGCTGCCTCGGGGGTGTGTGTGGTGGGGGGGCAATGAGTTCTTTGTTCCAGAGAACCGGCCCAATCCCCCCCCGCGCTCGGGACCAGAGCTGTGGGGGGGGGGGGAGAGGGTGGTCGCAGGCTCGAATCCTCCCGCTCTCCTCTTCTTCTCCCACGGGGGCTCAGCAGCGGCACCGCTCACAGAACAACAACCCTCCCCCCCCCCAAGCCGGCTCTTCGGCACCCAGAGCGCCATTCACACGACAGCCCGAACACGCGTCCTCGACTTTTCCACCACCGGGTGGGAGATGCGGTTGGGGGAGGGGGCACAAGCGCTGCTTAGCATGGTCCCCCCCCCCAATGCTCCCTCTAAGCTGTGGACTCGTGTGAGCAAAAACTCTACCTTGTGAGCTACGGGCATTAAAGTGGTGAGCGAGCCATTTGGCAAATGCATACATGTTGGCTCTGGAGCCCTCCCTTCCCGAGCGGAGACAAAAATGTGTGAGCCGGAGGCTAAAGAACTGTGAGCTAGGCTCACACTCACTCAGCTTAGAGGGAACACGGGTCCCCCCAACAAGCCCTCCTGGGGGGGGGGACCTGGAGCGCGTCCCCCGGCCTCCAGCCCCGTCGAAGCCCCCGGCAAGCCGCCGAGGGAGAGGCACCCCGCCGGGCCTCACCTGGGGCCGCGTGTGCAGCAGCAGGAGGAGGAGGAGCGGAGCGAGCCAGCCCGCCGCTCCCAGCCTCATTGTCTCGCCCGCCGCCCAGGGAGGGAGGCCGGCCACCTGCCCAGCCAGGCGCCCCTGCCTCCGGCCTCGCGGCGCATCCAGGACCGCAGTCGCCGCCACCGCAGCAGCCGCCCGCCCGTCCGCTCGGTCCCTCCACTGCCTGCCTCTCTCCTCGCCAGCCCCGGCCGGCCGGCCGGCCTCCCGCACGCCGGGGGAGTGGCCAGCCCTTCTTCGCCCCGCGAATCAGCAGGCGGAGGCCCGGCCAGCAGGCGGCGCTGCAGTGCAGCTTCTCCCACGGGAGCCGCCTTTCCGCCCGGCCTCCCCAACCGCCCTCCCTCCAGTGGCCGCGCGTTCCGCCGGCAGGCCACCGCCGAGCGCTCGGTGGCCCGTTCCGTGACCTCCCCGAGCTGGCGCCCTTCCGCAGCCGCCTCGACATGGGAGGTCGCGCTCGGGGACGTCCCAAAAGCCCCCCCCCACCCCCGCTTTGCAACCAATGCTCCCTCTAAGCCGTGGAGTCTTGTGAGCGAAAATTCTACCTTGTGAGCTACCGGCTGTAAAGTTGTGAGCCAGCGATTGGGCTACTGCGTCAGTTAGTTTGGCTCCGCCGGATCCCCCCTTCCTGCGCGAAGACGGAAATGTGTGAGCCGGAGGCTAAAAGACTCTGAGCTAACTCACACTCACTCAGCTTAGAGGGAACACTCCTCCCCAATCAATGTTCCCTCTAAGCTGTGGTGTCCCGTGAGCAAAAATTCTACTTCGTGAGCTAGGGGCATTAAAGCTGGGAGCCGGCGACTTGGCTACTGCATATATTAGTCTGCTCTGGAGCCGTCCTTCCTGAGCTAAGGCAAATATGTGTGAGCCGGAGGCTAAAAAAAACCTGAAATAGCTCACACTAACTCAGCTTAGAGGGGACACTGGAGGTTGGTGAGATCTCGAAAGCTACTCAACTGGGCTCCCTTCCTGGGCTGCGGCCCGCTTCCCCCGCTGCCGTGGGCCGATCCTCGCTCCGTTCCCACGTTACGCAAGGTCACCGGGCTGTCCGGTGAAAACCGTGTCGGAGCATCTCACCGAGTCTGCTGCGCCAAAATGCTGTCCTGACGGTGCCCCGAGAGTCTGGCTTATTTGGGCCACCGCAGAGGGTATTGTCGTGTGTCCCTCCCCATCCCCCCAGCTTTTTTGCACGGGTGACTAATGCGTGTGCACGCTTGCCTCTTGGCATCCCCGTGTCGCCAGCGTGGTGGAATTGGTGCCGGGAAAAGCGGAATTCCCACGCGTGCGGAGCGCGCCTGAGCCGAGTGGGACGGGGCGCAGAGGCTCCCTCTGCTGGTCACCGGCGGTAAAAACAGCCGTCGTCGTCTCTTAAACAGATGATTGTTGCTTAGCTTAGCTTAAGGGTCTCCCCTCCCAAAACTTTTTGAGCCGCCGGACACATTTGAAATTCTGACACGGCATGCTGGGCGCAGCCGCAAGATGGCTGCCTCAGGAGGCGGAGCCAGCCACAGAATGATTGCCACCAGTGTTCCCTCTAAGCTGAGTGAGTGTGAGCCAGCTCACAGTTTTTCAGCCTCCGGCTCACACATTTTTGTCTTCGCCCAGGAAGGAGGGCTCCAGAGCAAACGAATGCGTGCAGTTGCCAAATCGCTCGCTCACGACTTTAATGCCAGGCGCTCACAAAGTAAGCTCACAAGACTCCACAGCTTAGAGGGGGCATTGATTGCCAGAGTTTACCTTCAGGAGAAAAAGAAGCTGTACAGCATATTATAATGAATCTACTCGTAAAAGAAAACTCTTAAAGTGTATTTTATCGTGTGGAATGCAAATATAATTAAGAAATAACAGAGGTTCTTATACAAATACAGATAAATTAGATCTCAAAAGTGTCCATTCCAAACGTAGGAAACGCAAAGAAATCCTATAGTAGAAAAAACCTTTCCGTAAGGTATGGAATACTCTCCAAGATTGTATTGTTTGGATCCAAATGGCCCTTTATCGATAGTCTGTTTGGGTATGGACCCTTATTCATCATATGCCCCATCACCCTAATACAGATGAGATTCAGTGAACTTCCTTGAGTACAGGATACAAACTTGGAGAGTATTTCATAGCTTACGGAAAGGTTTTTTCCATACTATAGAAAAAAACCTTTGTTATTTATTCTATTTATATCCAACACGATAAAATACACTTAAGAGTTTTCATATGAGTGTATTCATTGTAATATATAGCTCTATACATGGCAGAGTTTCTTTTTCTTCCCAAACTTGTTACCGTGTTCCCTATTTGTACAGTGTAACTTCAGTCCCGCAGTGCAGAACCTTGCGTCGTGGTGGCAGCGGCCCCCGAAGCAACATTTTTTTTAAAATACACGCAGCCAATCAGATCTCCAATAAGAAGGCCCCACCCTAAAACCACTTTATGGGCGCCTTAGCTAAACTCCCTCCTGCCAACCTAGCAGTTCGAAAGCAAGAAATTGCAAGTAGATAAAGAGGTACCGCTTCAGTGGGAAGGCAACAGCGTTCCGTGCGCCTCGGCGTCTAGTCATGCCGGCCACATGACCACGGAAATGTCTTCGGACAGCGCTGGCTCTTCGGCTTGGAAACGGAGATGAGCACCGCAAATGATTTTTTTTATTGTGTAATGATTGTTTTATGATGTTTTAACTGTTGTTATGGCAATTGCCTTTGTTGTAGCCGCCCTGAGCCTGCTGGGGAGGGCGGGGTATAAATCTAACAAATAAATAAATAAATAAATAAATAAATAAACCCTAGAGTCAGATTCGACTGGCTTTCGCGCGAGGGAAACCTTTACCTAGCTAAACTCGAGCGACAATTAATCTGGGACCCTTTATTGCAGGCGACACGAACCTCTGCACATTTACCTGGAAGTCAGTTCTATTAGGAGGTGTGGTGGCTTAAGTGGTTAAGATGCTGAACTGCAGGCTGTGGAAGGTCAGTAGTTCAGCAGTTCGAGACCCGAGTTGCCGCGTGACGGCGTGAGCTCCCGTCTCTAGTTCCAGCTCCTGCCAACCTAGCAGTTGGAAAGCAAGAAATTGCAAGTAGATAAATAGGGACCACTTCGGTGGGAAGGTAACAGTGTTCCGCGCGCCTCGGCGTTTAGTCATGCCGGCCCCATGAGCATGGAAACGTCTTCGGACAGCGCTGGCTCTTCGGCTTGGAAACGGAGATGAGCACCGCAACCCTAGAGTCGGACTCAACTGGCTTTCAAGCAAGGGAACCTTTATCTTTACCTTTACAGTTCTATTAATTCCGTTTGACCTCCCTCCGGTGGACGTATCAAGGTGCCTTGTAGGAACCAGCCCTCAACTGGGCGGCCCCGGCTACCCTGGTCTCGTTGGCTCTGAAGCTAAGCGGGGTCTGCGTCGCTCAGTATTTGGATGGGAGACCACTGGGGAGGTCCAGAGTCGGGCAGGCGATGGCGAACCGCCTCGAAACGTCTCGTGCCTTGAAACCCCATTTAGGGTAGCCCTAAAAGTTGGTTGCTGCTTGACGGGACTTCATCTATATATCTAATTCTCAAGTTGCCCCCTGGTGTGCGGATGCTTAAATCCGCACATCGGGGGGACCTGGGGGGGAGGGAGAGGTTTGTGCGCACGTGGGGCGGTCCCGACGTGTGCACAAAAATCCTAAATCTGGAAAAAAAACATCAGGGGGATGTTTAAATCCCCCCGAAACTCACAGAGCGTCCCCTGCGCATGTGCAGGGAACGCTCTGCGACCGACGCTGCCGCCGACGCCGCTTGGAAGGTAAGTGGTGAGCCTGGAGGGGGGCCCCCTCACTTCGGAGCCGGGGGGGGGAAGGAGAAAAAGCCACGAGGCTTCGG
>NW_015171546.1:207511-207797 GCF_001447785.1 Gekko japonicus
AGAGCAGGTAGAGAAAGAAGTACTTTTCTCCCTTTCCCACAATACAAGAACTCGTGGGCACTCAATGAAATTGCTGAGCGGTCGGGTTAGAACGGATAAAAGGAAGTTCTTCTTCACCCAAAGAGTGATTCACACATGGAATTCACTGCCACAGGAGGTGGTGGCAGCTACAAGCATGGACGGCTTCAAGAGGGAATTAGATTAGCATATGGAGCAGAGGTCCATCAGTGGCTATTAGCCACAAGGTATAGATAGGGACTCTGGGGCAAGGGATGCTCTGTCATCT
>NW_015171546.1:207830-209515 GCF_001447785.1 Gekko japonicus
TCAACAGTGGGAGGGCTTCTAATGTCCTGGCCCCACTGGGTGGACCTCCTGATGGCACTGGTATTTCTGGCCACTGTGTGATACAGAGTGTTGGACTGGATGGACATTTGGCCTGATCCAACATTGGCGTCTCTTATGTTCTTATGAGGGAACTAGATAAACATCTGGAGCAGAGGTCCATCGGTTGGTATGAGCCACGAGGTATAGACAGGAACTCTCGGTCTGGGGCAAGGGATGCTCTGTCTTCTTGGTGCTTGGGGGGGGTCAACAGTGGGAGGGCTTCTAGTGTCCTGGCCCCACTGGGTGGACCACCTGGTGGCCCCTGGTGTTTTTGGCCACTGTGTCACCGCGTGTTGATGGGCCACTGGCCTGACCCAACATTGGCTTCTCTTTGGATGGGAGACCACCAAGGAAGTCCAGGGTTACTACACAGAAGCAGGCAATGGCAAACCACCTCTGAAGTCTCTTGCCTCGAAAACCCTACAGAGTGGCCGTGAGTCGACTACAACTTGACGGCACCTTCCACCATTGCTGTATCAGACCCTCAGTCCATCAAGGTCGGTATTGCCTATTCAAGACCGGCAGCAGCTCTCCAAGGTCTCAGGCTGACGTCTTTCCCGTTACCTACTGCCTGGTCCTTAGAAGATCTGTCCGCTGTGGTGTTAGTTTTGAGCCACAGCCTCTGCGTACTGTTTGGTGGTGGTTCAATGCTCCCTCTAAGCTGTGGAGTCTTGTGAGCAAAAATTCTACCTTGTGAGCTCCTGGCATTAAAGTTGTGAGCGAGCTATTTGGCTCCTGCGTAAATTAGTTTGCTCTGGAGCCTTCCTTCCTGAGCTAAGACAAAAATGTGTGAGCCAGAGGCTAAAAAACTGTGAGCTAGCTCACACTAACTCACCTTAGAGGGAACACTGGTGGTGATTCTTGCATTTGCAGGCAGAGCGGTTCACTCCAGAGTTTGCTGGGTGCCGTAGAGAAGACGGGCTGTTCCGCACGGTGCCGGTTTCCTTTGGAAGGCCCGTTGCTGGTGTGGCTGCTATTATAACACACCGGCAGCGGGGCTGCCCAACGGCAGGTTTCCCCTATTGCCCATGACCACCCACTTCCTTCACTAGATGCGGGTTGTTTTGGAGGTGTTCTTTGTTTTGTTTTTAAGGCTGATGGCCAGTCGGGGGGAAAAAAGACAAAACATATATATACCCCAGAAAGCACTACGGTCTGGGTCGCAACATCGGTTGATCCTCCCTGGCCCGAGGGAGGCCAGGCTAGCTGCTACTAGGGCCGGGGCCTTTTTGGTGGCGGCCCCTACCTGGCTCCCGGGGGAGATCAGGGCCCTGCGGGACCTCTCACAGTTCCGCAGGGCCTGCAAGACAGAGCTCTTCTGCCAGGCATACAATTAGGGGCTGCTGCCGCCGCCGCCCTAGTGCACAGCCCGTAATGTTAGCATCGAGCAGCTGCCTTAAGAACGAGCGGAATAACATCTAAGCGCTTTATGTGGAATAACACCGAAGCACTTTGTTGGAAAGCACTTTATTCGTTTGATTTTCAGCTCCCGCCAGTCTTCTGATATTTTGTAACGTTCTAATTTAAATTGCTGCATTTTAATCCTGCATTATTTCTGTTTTTATTCTGTACTGTTGTGTTTGTTGCTGGAAGCCGCCCTGAGTCTGCTTTGCAGGGAGGGAGGG
>NW_015171546.1:209588-221171 GCF_001447785.1 Gekko japonicus
GCGGGAGAGGCACAAAGAAAATGGCTGCCACGTGGGCGGAAACTGCCCTGACTTAAGACGGCTTCGGGCTATTCCGGTCTCGGAAGGTAAGCAAGATCATCCCCGGTTAGTATTTGGGTGGGAGTCCGGGGTTGCCAGCTCTGGGTTGGGAAACATCTGGAGATTTTGAGGGCGGAGCTTGGGGAGGGCGGGGCTTGGGGAGGAGGGGCTTCAGTGGGGTACAAGGCCACAGAGTCCACCCTGCAAAGCGGCCCTTTTCTCCAAGCAGACTGATCTCCCGTCACCTGCAGATCAGTTGCAATACCAGATCTCCAGACACACCACCTGGAGGCTGATAAGAGTACTACAAGAGAAGCACCGTGTAAATGGTTCACACACCAGTTATGTTATGTCTGCGGCAGGGATGCCCTGTATTCTTGGTGCTTGGAGGGGGGGCAACAGTGGGAGGGCTTCTGGAGTTCTGGCCCCACTGATGGACCTCCTGATGGACACTGGGTTTTGGCCATTGTGTGACCCAGAGTGTTGGGCTGGATGGGCCATTGGCCTGACCCAACATGGCTTCTCTTGTGTTCTTATGCCTGGGGCAGTGATGCTGTTTTCTTGGTGCTTGGGGGGGACAAGAGTGGGAGGGCTTCTGGAGTTCTGGCCCCACCAGTGGACCTCCTGATGGCCCCTGGGTTTTGGCCACTGTGTGACACAGAGTGTTGGACTGGATGGGCCACTGGCCTGATCCAACATGGCTTATCTTATGTTCTTACATCTGGGCAAGTGATGTTCTGTATTCTTGGTGCTTGGGGGGCAAAGTGGGAGGGCTTCTGGAGTTCTGGCCCTGCTGGTGGACCTCCTGATGGCCCCTGGGTTTGGCCACTGTGTGACACAGACTGTTGGACTGGATGGGCCCTTGGCCTGATCCAACATGGCTGCTGTTACGTTCTCATTACCTTAGAGTGGGGTTGTGGCACTGCTCTGTCTTGGGTTGCCAACTGCCCAGAAGACACACAAACCCCCAATATAGGGGGCCCTCCCAATGCTATCACACATCTTTTCATGCTGGGGGGAAGAGGAAGAGAAGAAGAGAATGGATTTAGACCCCGCCCTTCACTTGGAGTCTCAGAGTGGTGTACAATCTCCATTCCCTTCCCCTCCTTCCCCTGTGAGGTAGGTGGGGCTGAGAGAGCTCTTTCGAGGACTGCTCTTGAGAGAAACAGCTCCGAGAGAACTTGTGACCGGCCCAAGGTCACACCAGCAGCTGCATGTGGAGGAGTGGGGAATCGAACCCGGCTCTCCCAGATTAGAGTCCGCGCTCCTAACCACGACACCAAACTGGCTCTTCCAGGCTGATTTCTTTTCCACTGTAGTTAAAAGGCACGGGTGCTTGGGTGTGGACAACGCTGGTGATTCTCCCGTCCTTCGGAGATATTTTGCTTCACGCTGCCCTCTCCTCAGATCTTTGGCGCCTGCCAGCGTGGTGAGGGTATGACACTGGGACAAAGGAGCCATCTGAATGCCCACCCCCGAAAATTCCTCTACTCTTGCTTCCATTCCCAAGACGATCTGGAGAAAAGGACAAACAACACCTCTGTCTCTCCTCCCCCCACCACCAATAGGAAAAAGGTGGTCGTGAAGGGAAGGCCTAAAGACCAGCTGCAGAACACGAAGAAGAGCTTGGATTCAAACCCCGCCCTTCACTACCTGAAGGAGTCTCAGAGCGGCTCACAAACTCCTTTCCCTCCCCCTCCCCACAACACAAGAGGAGATTGGATTTATGCCCCGCCCTTCACTACCGAAAGGTGTCTCAGGGCGGCTGACAAACTCCTTTCCCTTCCCCTCCCCAAAACAGGCACCCTGTGAGGTAGGTGGGGCTGAGAGAGCTCTTGACAGAAACTGCTCTTTTTCAAGAACAGCTCTTGTCAGAACCGTGGCTTGCCCAAGGTCATCCAGCCAGGTGCAAGTGGAGGGGTGGGGAATCAAACCCGGTTCTCCCAAATTAGAGTCTGCGCACTTAACCACCACACCAAACTGGTGGAGGGGGTGGGAGGAAGACGAGGAGGAGGAGATTGGATTTATACTCCACCCTTCGGTCAGAGTGGCTTACAAACTCCTTTCCTTCCCCCTCCCCGCAACAGACACCCTGTGAGGTCGGTGGGGCTGAGAGAGCTCTGACAGAAACTGCTCTTTTTCAAGGACAGCTCTTATCAGAACTACGGCTTGCCCAAGGTCACCCAGCCAGGTGCAAGTGGAGGAGTGGGGAATCAAACCCGGTTCTCCCAGATTAGAGTCCGCGCACTTCACCACAACACCAAATGGGGGAAGGTCACAAGTCGGAAGAAAAGGTTCTGGGCCCCAGCCGGCAGGTCTTTTCAATAGTTACTTTATTTTAACATCTTTTTTTTTCTCCTTTTTTAATTACAGACAGTAAAATAGCTCAGTAGGGTCAGGAGGGTGCGTGGATGAGAACGAAATCCTGGATGTATAAAAACCCTCCATGGTCAGCGACGGGGAGACATCCAAAGTGCCGGGCGGGCAGGGGGGGAAGGGGGGGTGGAGCCGCTGGTTTCTCTTCTGCGGCCAAAGAGAGGGAGTCTATTCAGAGGAGCGGAGAAGACGCCCCCCCCTTCCTTGCCGGAGCGGGAGTGAGAACGGGAGGGGCCGAGGGTTTGGGGGAAGGCGAAGGAGAGCGGGGTGGCTTAAAAAGCCACAACGGTTTCCCACAGCCCATCGAGACCGAGAAGGCCCCCACCCACCCACAATCCCAGCTGAAAGGCCACTGGGAAGGGGAGGGCCTGGGAAGTCGTCAAGCGGCGGATCCGTTCTCCCGGTGCAGTTTGAAGACCAGACAGCTTCCGAAATCCCCCCTCCCAAGAGCCCAACTTGGACCCGGAGAGCTGTCCCCCCCCCAAGTCAGCAGCCCTGGGGCAGCTTCTCCTCTTCCCAAAAGCACCCCTCACGCCAGATTCGATGTCGGAGGTCCCCGAAAGACACCCCCTCCCTCCAACCCTACGCCTCAAGGGTCACGCCTGAGTTTTCCTCCCGCTCTCTCTCCTCGCCCCAACCCGGCCCTCTCCCCCCCCCCACTGGAAAAAAAGGAGCCTTGCTCTGGCCGCGGGGTGGTCGCAGAGCTCCATGGGGCCCGGAAAGAGCCCGGTCCAGCCCAAGGACCAGACGGCCTCCTCTCTTGTCCCACCTGGGCCCTCTTCCGCACCGACGGTGGCGGCGAGGGGACAGTCGCAGCCG
Source organism: Gekko japonicus (assembly GCF_001447785.1). NCBI lineage: Eukaryota > Metazoa > Chordata > Lepidosauria > Squamata > Gekkonidae > Gekko > Gekko japonicus. The sequence continues at coordinate 212,823 of NW_015171546.1, forward strand.
GGACGTAACACCGGCGCCCGGAGCTTTCAGGCTTGGTCGCTTACGGAGGGGGCAGGAAATCCGTCCTGGGGGTGGCGGGGAGAGACGGCGGGTGGGCCGTGGAGTCGCAGACAACAATGTGCTGCTCGGACACTTCGGTTGCCGCAACGGAGATGCCGCCCACGGCCCATGGGACACAACGCCGCTGCCACTTCTTTGCAGTCCCCCGCCCCCCAGATGGTACTTCCCTGGTGTGTGCAGAGGGGGAAGGCGAGGGGCACTGTGCCAGCTAACTGTGCCTCCTCCCCCCTCCCTCCTGGGCCGCATACCAGGGGCGGGAGACCCTAGGCAGGCTGGAAGGAGCTCTGGGAAGAGAGGAGGAGGAGGAGGAGCAGGTGTGTGTGGGGGGCGGGGAATCCAGGAAGGCGGGGAATAAATACAATCTTCCAATATATTAAAAAAAAAAACACCAGTCATTTCTAACACTCCGGCTGCCTTCGCCTCAATCTGTGCGACGTCGGAGCATAAGAGAGAGAGGGGGTCGGCGCCGCAGGCCTGACGCCCGCCTTTGGGACGGGGGGGGGGGGGGACGCAACCGGTCGTCCCCTGCCAAAAACGACCCCTGCTTTCTATCGTGAAGGCTGCTGATGTCGGAAGAGAGCTTTAAAAAAAACAAAAAAAAACCCCGCCGCCCCCCCCAATGAAAACGGAAAGGTTGTTGTTGCCTAGCAGGCCAGGTCTCCGGGCAGGAAGGAGGAGATGTGGGGAGAGGAAGGGGGGGGGTCCCGGTCGGGCGGTCCGTGTCGAAGGTCGGGGAGGGAGGGTCGGCGGAGAGCGGCTTACATCATCCCCAGCTGGAGCAGCGAATTGGCGTACATCATTGGCTTGACGTTTGGATGAGGCTGGGGGAGAGGAGGAGAGACCCCCGGTCAGTTGAAGCGTCGGCACCAGACCTCGCCCGGCTGGCAGGGAGGCGGCAGGAGGAGAGGGGGGGCCCAGAGTGAGGACCGAGGAAGGGAGCCACTTGGGTCTGGGGGCCCGGCCGCTGGGGGCCCCGCCCCGCGGAGGAAGAGCGACTCACCACTGCTGTGAACTGGTGGAATTCTGGCCGCAGGTCGGAGCCTTTCAAGTGGATGTAGGAACCTTTATTGCCCATCTGATCGCTGGAAGAGAGAAGCGTTCCGAAGAGGAAGGAAGAGAGGCGGTTAGCGCGGCATTTCTCGAGCCTGGAAAGGGGGGGGGGATGCAAGCAGCAAGAACGGCGTGGGGCATTGGGGGCGGGGGCTGTGAGGTTCTCAGACTTGTCCCCGCTTTTCAGGACCTGCTCACAGAGTAATACCCACCCACCCCGCTTTCTTCCTCCTCCTCCTCCTCTGACATAGCTGAGGAGAGAGTCTCTCACATTTTACTGGGCTCAGTTCAGGGACTGTGGCCTGCTCTGCTGTGCATAGCTTGCTGCAAGTAGGACCCCTGCTGTGTAATTTTTGCATTGTTTAATGCGTTGTCTTAACTATGCTTTGCTCCAGTTCTATAGAAGAAGAAGAAGAAGAAGAAGAAGAAGAAGAAGAAGGGGAGGAGGAGGGGGGAGGAAGAGGAGGAGGAGGAGGAGATTGGATTTATACCCCGCCCTTCACTCGGAGTCTCAGAGCGGCTTACAAACGCCTTTTCCCTTCCCCTCCCCACAACAGGCACCCTGGAAGGCAGGTGGGGCTGAGAGAGCTCCGACAGAAACGGCTCTTTTTCAAGGACAGTTGTGCCAATGCTTGTGACTGACCCAAGGTCACATCAGCAGGTGCAAGTGGAGGAGTGGGGACTCAAACCCGGTTCTCCCAGATTAGAGTCCGCGCACTTCACCACTACACCAAATAAACCAGAGAACAGGCTGACACCCAGCGCTTGGGATGAAATGAAATGCAATTTCTTTAATGTATTAACAATGTTATTTTATAATCGCTATTAACACATCCACATTGTTACATATCTTTTTCTTCCATAGGTACAGAAGAAAGAAGTGGGTTGACGAAACTCCCCGGAGTTGGCTTTCGTTTCGGTCACGACTTCATCCGAACACACTGAAGCACCGTGGTAGCTTCTCTTGAAAACCTACTCTTCATAGTGTCTTCCAATGATATTCCGTGCCATCATTTCAAATACTAAAGTGCATCCTCATCCATTTTACTGGAGAATCTTGTCCCGGGCATACAAACAAATCAGTTTGAAGGCAAATCCAGTAAAATGGATGAGGATACATTCAGTGTTCCCTCTAAGCTGAGTTAGTGTGAGCCGGCTCACAGTTATTTAGCCTCCAGCTCACACATTTTTGTCTTAGCTCAAGAAGAATAGCTCCAGACCAAACTGATTTATGCAGTAACCAAATTGCTCACTCACAACTTTATGCCAATAGCTCACAAAGTAGAATTTTTGCTCACAAGACTCCACAGCTTAGAGGGAGCACCGGATACATTCTAGTATTTGAAATGATGGCACAGAGTATCACTGGAAGACACTATGAACAGTAGGTTTTCAAGAGAAACTACTACGGCGCTTCAGTGTGTTCGGATTAAGTTGTGACCGAAACGAAAGCCAACTCCGGGGAGTTTTGTCAACCCACTTCTTTTTTCTGTACCTATGGAAGAAAAAGATATGTAACAATCTGGATGTGTTATTAAAGGTAAAGGTTCCCTTGCTTGAAAGCCAGTCGAATCCGACTCTAGGGTTGCGGTGCTCCTCTCCGTTTCAAAGCCGAAGAGCCAGCGCTGTCCGAAGACGTTTCCGTGGTCATGTGGCCGGCATGACTAAACACCAAGGCGCACGGAACGCTGTTACCTTCCCACGAAAGCGGTACCTATTTATCTACTTGCAATTTCTTGCTTTCGAACTGCTAGGTTGGCAGGAGCTGGAACTAGAGATGGGAGCTCACTCCGTCATGCGGCACCCGGGTCTCGAACTGCTGAACTACCGACCTTCCACAGCCTGCAGTTCAGCGTCTTAACCACTTGAGCCACCGCAGCTCCTGGATGTGTTATTAGTGATTATAAAATAACACTGTTAATACATTATAGAAATTGCATTTCATTTCATCCCGAGCGCTGGATGTCAGCCTGTTCTCTGGTTTATTAGTTGTCTTGGGCTGTTACCATTTATAGTACCAGTTCTGTTTACAGGCTTCTGGCTGGTTCCAGAGTTCTCCAATCCAAGTCCTATTGCGTTGTTTGTTGAACCCCCTCTCCTGTTGATTACACCGACTCAGTTGGTGTAATCCACATACTGGGGGTGGGAGAGTCGAACCGAGCCGAAAGGAGACTGAGGAATTCGCCTTTCGGTCCCCATGAGAAAGGCGGGTTATAAATAATATAAATACGTTAAGTAAGAACCACCCAGAGTACATTTCCGCAGGGCTATTTCTGGGCAGGAACGCACAGGAACGGAGTTCCGGCTGGCTCCTGAGTTGGCCACGCCCAGCAGGAACTCATTAGCATAACAGGCCACACCCAACAGTAGAAACTCATTAGGATTGGCTACATTAGGGGTGTGTGGCCTAACATGCAAAGGAGTTCCTGCTACAAAAAAAGGCCCTGGGTTTTGACCACAAACAAGGTAAACAGAATAAGAAGCAAAAGGTGGGTGTGGCTGGATGACAACACTTCTGGTGACATGGGGGTGTGGCCTAATATGCTAATATGCTGTGCTGTCAGGGTGTGGTCTACTATGCTAATGAGTTCCTGCTGGGCTTTTTCTACAAAAAAAGCCCTGCATTTCCGAGTTTCGTTTTCGGCGTATACAAATCCACAGCATTATTGGGCAAACACGCCGTGCTTCGTAGCTATTCCTCACGTCGTGCAAAGGAAAACCCAAATTTGCGAGGGAGCTTCCTAAAAGCCTCTTCTCCCCCAATTCCGGCATGCCCTCCCCGTCCTTGTTATGCATCCCGCCCGTGAGAAAGTCACACACAGCCACACCCTCAGTTTGAGAAGCATCGGTTTAACAATCCCACGCGTTCTCTACACTGCGTCAAAGCCATCAGTTGCTTATTTTACAAAATTTGCATCCTGCCTTTCTGTACTCGTAAGGGCCGCCAGGACAGCGAACGATTTGAAACGTATACGGTAAATATCGCTTTTAAAACCGTCAAAAATCGAACCCCCCTCCCCATCATCATTAAAACCGGGTTAGAAACACCACGAAAAGCAGGGTCCCAAACGGTGTTCCCTCTAAGTTGAGTGAGTGTGAGCCAGCTCAGTTTTTTAGCCTCCTGCTCACATGTTTTTGTCTTCGCTCAGGAAGGAGGGCTCCAGAGCAGGCTAGTTGATGCAGCAGCCAAATCGCTCGCTCGCAACTTTAATGCCAGGAGTCTGGAATCCTCTAACACTCTGGGAAGAGGCATCTTTTAGACTCAGGCTCGAGAACACCCACATCTAGGCTGTCCCCCTTCCCAGCTGCACACACGAATGCCCAGATCCTCGCAGGAGGTGAGCTGGCACATCAGGGTAAGAGGTCCCAGCATCACTTTTGCTATCGAGAGGCTAGTTTTCCAGATGTAAGGGATTCTGCGTGTGCGTCAGCACAGGGGAGAGTCTGATCACGTGGGGTGCTGGGCCCTGGATTCGAGCTGCCGTAAGATCTAGGCCGAGGGAAGAGCCCTCTTGACCCTTCTGCCTCCCGCAAGGAAAGCCGACAAGTTCACCCCCTCAGTCGAAGGAGGGCCGCTCCTAGCCCTTCTCCCCCATCTGGCACCCGACACGCAGGGGGGGACACGATCCCGCGGCACGTGCCTACTCACCAGTAGTTGGGGGCCGAGAAGACGGTGACGCACTTGCCGTCGTGGGCCACCTCGTACCCCTCCGGCTTGACCTCGTGGCTGCGGATGATGTAGTCTAGCTTGTTACGCTCCAGGAAGCTCTTGGTGACGTCCGGCCCGAACTGGCAGCTCACGCCGCGCTTGCTGACCGACCGGCCGTTCTGGACAAAAGGAACGAGGAGGACAACGTCCGGTCAAAGGGGAGGTGTGTCTGGATATTGGAATCCGGGGAGGGGGAACGGGGATCTGCTTTCCTTGTCCCAGTACGCGCAGGAGCTCCGACTCCTACTCAGCTGGCATTCTTGGCCAGCTTGGTGTGAGAGCCAGTCTGGTGCAGTGGTTAAAGGCGTGGGCTCTAATCTGGGAGAACTGGCTTCGATTCCCCACTCTTCCTCCACTTGCAGCTGCTGGGTGGCCTTGGGTCAGTCACAAGTTCTCTCAGAGCTGTTTCTCTCAGGAGCAAGTTTGGTGAAGTGGTTAAGTGCGCGGACTCTAATCCAGGAGAACCGGGTTCGATTCCCCACTCCTCCTCCACTTGCAGCTGCTGCTGTGGCCTTGGGTCAGTCACAAGTTCTCTCAGAGCTGTTCCCTCAAGGATAGTTCTAAGAGCTCTCTCAGCCTCACCTACCTCACAGGGTGTCTGTTGTGGGGAGGGGAAGGGAAACGAGTTTGTCAGCCGCTCTGAGACTCTGAGTGAAGGGGGGTGGTATAAAGCCAATCTCTTCTCTTCTTCTTCTTCTTTAGGACTGCATTTGACCAAGGCCGTTCCAAACTGTGCTTTTTACATTCTGTTTCTATGTATTTTTATGTATTCTATTTATATTGTAAGGTTGAGCTCTGGAAGCAAGACAGGCGGCTCATAAACGGGGGGGGGGGGGGGGGTTGGATTTATACCCCGCCCTTCACTACCCGAAGGAGTCTCAAAGCAGCTTACAAACTCCTTCCCTTTTTCTCCCCGCCACAGACACCCCGTGAGGCAGGCAGGGCTGAGAGAGCTCTCTCGATGACTGCCCTTGAGAGAACAGCTCTGAGAGAGCTTGTGACTGGCCCGAGGTCACCCCAGCAGCTGCATGTGGAGGAGTGGGGAATCAAACCCGGTTCTCCCAGATTAGAGTCCGTGCTCCTAACCACTACACCAAACTGTCCCACCCCCCACCCCAGAAGGACCATTGTTTAGGGAAGTCGGAAGCGACATAGGACTTCATAAGTAGTTGCCTGCATCTTCTGTTTGCACATCCACCCCCCCCCCTGGAAAAAAGCACCTCCCCAAACAAAGGCCACATGGCCACCTGGGTTTGCGTTTTGGCTATCCACAACAGGATTTCCGTCGGAGCCAGCCGGTGTTCCCTCTAAGCCGAGTCAGTGTGAGCTAGCTCACAGATTTTTAGCCTCCGGCTCACCCATTTTTGTCTTCACTCAGGAAGGATGGCTCCGGAGCCAATTAATTGATGCAGCAGCCCCATCGCTTGCTCACAACTTGAATGCCAGTCGCTCACAAAAGTAGAACTTTTTTTGCTCACAAGACTCCACAGCTTAGAGGGAGCATTGGTCTCCGCATCTCTATTTAGCCTCCACAACCACCCTGCGAGGTAGGCTAGGCCGAGAAGTCATGGCTGGCTCGAGGTTGCTTGGAACGGTTTCTCCTCGGAAACAATTTCCGACAGAGCCGCTGTTCTGCTGGCAACCCAACGCGGCCTGGATCGCACACGGGGGACTTAGAAGGGGGTATTTCCTCTTGAGCCAGAGTCTTACTGCTAAGGGGGCCGACTGAAGGAGCCCCACCACTACAGTAGCCTCAGAATGGGGGGCGGAGAGAACCCGTCTCAGGCCGGCGTATGCAACCAAGTGGAGGGAGGAATAGGGGTACCCCGAGCAGCGTTCCCTCTAAGCTGAGTTAGTGTGAGCCAGCTCACAGTTTTTCAGCCTCTGGCTCACACATTTCTGTCTCAGCTCAGGAAGGGATGGCTCCAGAGCGAACTAATGTATGCAGCAGCCAAATCGCTCGCTCACCACTTTAATGCCGGCAGCTCAAAAACAGTGTTCCCTCTAAGCTGAGTCAGTGTGAGCTAGCTCAGTTTTTTAACCTCTGGCTCACACATTTTTTTTGTCTCCGCTCAAGAAGGAGGGCCCCAGAGCAAACTAACTGACGCAGCAGCCAAATTGCTGGCTCACAACTTTAATGCCGGCAGCTCACAAGGGAGAATTCTTGCTCACAAGACTCCACAGCTTAGAGGGAGCACTGGCACCCAGAAAACAGGCAATGCCAAGCGGCCGGCCCGGAACAGCTTGAGCACACGGGCAGAGTTCCCTCTAAGCTGAGTTAGTGCGAGCTAGCTCACAGTTTTTGAGCCTCTGGCTCACACATTTTTGTCTCAGCTCAGGAAGGAGGGTTCCAGAGCAAACTAATTGATGCAGTAGCCAAATCGCTCGCTCACAACTTTGATGCCAGGGGCTCACAAAGTAGAATTTTTGCTCACAGGGCTCCACAGCTTAGAGGGAACATTGCACACGGGTGAGCGTGACGAGACGTACCTGGGGCTGTGGATCCGACCAGAGCAAGTCACACATGGGACCTGTTGAGGGGAAGGGGAAAGGTCTTAGTACAAGAGGAAAAGGGGCCTTGTGCTGGACACAGCCCCCGCGCCCCCCCCAATACTGGCGCCCGGCTCTCAAGAGGCTCAGCGATGCAGTGTTCACCCCAGGCTTCCTACCGAGGACCGGTCTGCGGGGGGGTGTGTGTGTGTGTGTCGACAGTTGGCCCTCTCCTCTACAGGCTCTGCTCCTCCAGCTCCAACAGGCAGACAATTAACAGGCAAACTTTCCCCTGCTGCGATACGATTTCCCAGCTGCTTCACTTTGCTCCGGGCTATCACTAAAACACGGGTCTCCAAGTGGAGCCCCGTGGGCACCTGCTGAGAGGCCTTCAAAAGTGGGCGGGGCTTTTGCCCAGCAAGGCTTCTGGTTGGCCGTACGGGGGTGTGTGTGTTTTGCCCTGACCTGGATGGCCCAGGCAAGCCCGGCCCCATCAGAACTCGGAAGCGAAGCCGGGTCCGCCCTGCTCGGACGGGAGACCCACCGAGGAAGCCCAGGGTCGCGGTGCAGAGGCAGGCCGTGGCCGACCGCCCCCCAACATCTCTTGCCTCGAAAGCCCCCCCGAAAGGGGTCTCCGTAAACGGGCTGCGAATTGACAGCAAAAAACCTCTCTCAAAACAAAAACGGATTTTTCTAAAAAACGTCGCTTGGGCGGCGGTCCCCCCCACAGCACGAGGGTCTTCGCTGCGTGACTGAAAGGAAACTACAGTGGCCGTCTCGCAGCTGGCCCCGCCTCCCGCGGCAGCCATTTTGTAGCTGTGCTCGCCAGGCAGTGGCAGAAGCCCAAAGGCGCCTGCAATCTCGGAAACGTTGGGGACCCTTCTGCTAAAAGGGACGGGCAGCTTAGCTGGGGAAAAGGGGGGGCGGAGAGCCCTGCTGTGAGCACACTGCCAGCCACGCCCACCCGGCAGCTCCGCCCCCAGGGAGCCTCGAAGCCCGTCCCCCCCCCGATACACACCTGAATCTGGAGGCTGGCGATT
>NW_015171546.1:221266-244918 GCF_001447785.1 Gekko japonicus
GATGAGGACCTTGCGCACAACTGACATTCCCCCCCCCCCAATGGACCGCTCCCCTCCCCGGACGCCGTGCTCTTACCAATATTTTGCCGTTGATGCACTGAGCCAGAGGCAGCCATTCAAAGACCTCGCTGAACAGCTCGAACATCTGGGCTGTGTATTTGGCTTTGACCTCCCCCTCGAACCCGTAGATCTGATTCATGTTGTCCGTTTCGTGGTTCCCTGGAGGGAAAGGGAAGAAGTCCCTTGGAGAAGGTATCTTTTCCCAGGTGTATCACCAAAGGCGCACCGGTGTTGTTTGGAACGGTGTGGAGGATGCTGAAGCCCCGCCTGCTTTCTAGACCAGGGGTCCCCAACATGCTGCCCGTGGGCACCATGGCCCCCACCGAAGCCTTTCCTGGAGCCCGCCAAGTGCTTTTAGGAAGTGGGCGGGGCCAGATAAAAGTTTCGCCCAGCAAGGCTGTGCAGAGTTTTAAAAATGTCAACTTTGGCAGCAGCTGCCCACACTGCTCAAGAATCTTCCCCTGTGCGACAACTGAAGGTAAGCTGTGGCAGCCATTTTGTGGCTGGCTCCGCCTCCTGTGGAGGCCATTTTGTGGCTGGCCCCGCCTCCTGCGGCGGCCATTTTGTGGCTGCGCCCAACACCGTGTGTCAGAATTCCAAACGTCCCCACAGGCTCAAGATGTTGGGGACCCTGTTCTAGACTGTGTGATGCATCCGCTTCGGTGGTGGTGGGGAGGCACCCCCAAATGGGCCAGCCCGACACTTGGCTTCCAAGGAATAAGAAGATATCCCCAAAAGTGCAAAAACGAAGGCGTGCCCTATGCTCAGCCAGACTGTCGGCGTGGCAGCTCTCAAACTTTTTGAAGGGGAGGGGCCGCTGCTAGTTTTATTCTCCTCTACACGACCTGCAACGTAATTCCATGTGACTTTCTGCCTTCCCGGCACCAAATGCAGGAATCACATTTATCACCTGAGAAGAACAACCTGTATCGTCGTTGAATGTGGACTCTAAACTATTCACCCCAATAATGGCAGAAAGGCTTAAGAAATGTATAACCAAAATGATTCCTCAAGATCAGACAGGTTTTGTTCCTAAGAAATATATGAAGGAAAATGCAAGTTTTATAATTGAGTAATGGGACTGAGAGAATCACAATATAAGACAATATATCAAAGGAAGCATAAGCTATTCTGATAAGATTACGAAATACTTTTACTAACATAATGCACCATATAATACCAAAACACCATAGTTGCGTGGAAACAAACATACAATGATCCTCTTGTTTATAAGACTATAAAGTCTCTTCATATGTGGAACCGTTTCTGAAAATAAACTGTTTTCCAGACTCCTGTCTTGTTCTTTGTAGATAGTAGCGTGCTTGCGTGCGCAACCAGCAGTCGACTATTTGCCAGTTTCACAATGGTTTCCTCAGGCACACAGACCAGTTAATTCCGCAATGGAAGGCTGGCTCCAATCATTCAGAAAAGATTCTTTGGGACACAAAAGCCTCCACACCAATTTTCAAAAGGCAAAATGCTCAACAGCTTATGCTTCCTTTGACATATCGTTTTATAATTGAGGCAATGGAATTTGTGCAAAACAAAAGATGAAGAAGTGGCCTTTATGTTTTTAGATGCTGAAAAGGCTTTTGATCGTCTATCTTGGACTTTTGTGCAAAGAGTATTACGGTATTTAAATGGTGGCTCTAGATTCCTGAACTGGATTCAAGGGATTTATGTGAAGCAGAATACAAAAATTCTAATCAATGGAGTATTGACAGATGGATTTCAGATCAAAAAGGGGATGAGACCAGGACGTCCTCTATCACCATTATTATGTATCCTTGCAATGGAAAGTTTTGCTTCCAAACTCAGACATGAGCAGAACATTGAAGGTCCTAAAGCTGACGGAGAAGAATTTAAACTAAAAAGCTATGGGGATGATGTAGTTTTGACAATAGTAAACCCACAAAACACAATATAACCTGTTATGGAACAAACAGAAAAGTTTGGGTCTTTCTCTGGATTTAAAATCAATAAGGGGGAAAAATTAATGAACTCCCAGTTTTTTTAACAAAACAGGAAGAGGACAACATTTAGTTAATTACAGGGTGTGATCTTGTAACTAATTCAATCAAATATTTCGGAATAAATGTGTCCAGGGAAAAAAAGATACTCTTTTTCAAGGTAATTATGAAACCGTTTGAAAGAAAATACAAAAAGATTTGGCAAGATGGTCTAAGTCAAAACTGTCTTGGCTTGGAAAAAATCTCCGGAATAAAAATGAACATTTTGCCAAAAACAAATTTTTTATTCCAGATGCTTCCAATTGAGATACATGATAAGATGCTGAAAGACTGGCAAAGACAGATAAATACATTCAATTGGAATGCCAAGAAACCAAGAGTCAGATTTAAATTTTTACAGGATGAAAATAAAAGAGGAGGCCTAGCTGTACCTAATATTAATCTGTATCATCAAGCAGTCATCTTGGCATGGATTTCTGATTGGATTAAAAACCGGAATGAAAGACTGATGGAATTGGAAGCATCAGATTTGTCTGAAGTTTTATATAGCCATCTTTGGATTTAAAAGACTGGAAAAACACATTAAAAAGCAATGAAATGTAAAGGTCGTTTACATTCCTCAGAAAAATTCCAAAAAAACTGGTGGTCACTCAGTACAAGAATTAGCCCACCAATAAAACTTATAATGTCACCATTATAATGATTTTATAACATATCGTCATACGATCAACTCACAAGGAAAAATTAAATCCTGGCAGGCTAACAAAAGATAACGTGGCTAACATACACTCAACTTATATCGAGACTTAAGGAAGTGATGCATGTAGAAAAATACAGATTAAGAGATTTGACTGAATTTGAAAAGATAATCTTGAATAAAAAGATCACCTTCTAAGATACTTCTCACCCGCAATGAGAAACTACTTGGCAATAACATGGACTCTGGTACCAAGGCCTGTATAGACCCTAGCAACACCATCACTGGACCCAACAACATCAGCCATATCATCTCAGGTTCCTACTCCTGTTCATCCTCTAATGTGATTTATGCCATCACGTGTCAACAATGCCCTTCTATCCTTCACGTCGGACAAACAGGCCAGTCCCTGCGACAAAGAATAAATGGACATAAGTCTGACATTAGGAACCACCACATTAACTAGTGTGGGGGGGATATTTTAACCTTCCGGGACATTCAGTTACTGACCTTAAAGTGGCTGTTCTCTTACCAAGGAAATTCACAGGGAGATTAGAAAGAGAAACTGCTGAATTGCAATTGATAATGAAGCTTAAGACAATGCATCCACCTGGACTGAATGGAGACCTAGGTTTCCTGTCTCATTACCAATGCTGATTTTTCCACGCCTATTACCCCTCTGCATACCTCACCTAAATCCAATTATGCCTGCTATTGTCATTCACCTGCTACTGTCGTTTCCTGCTAATGTCATTCAGCATTTGAAATCACTCCACTTTCCAAAAATAGGACAGATGGACTCCCATTCTAGCTGTATCTGAAGTAGTGAGCAGTGACTCACAAAAGCTTACACCCTACCACCAGTGTTCCCTCTAAGCTGAGTTAGTGTGAGCTAGCTCACAGTATTTTAGCCTCTGGCTCACACATTTTTGCCTTAGCTCAGGAAGGAGGGCTCCAGAGCAAACTAATTCATGCAGCAGCCAAATCGCTTGCTCACGACTTTAATGCCAATAGCTCACAAAGTAGAATGTTTGCTCACAACACTCCACAGCCACCAATGCTCCCTCTAAGCTGTGGAGTCTTGTGAGCAAAAATTCTACTTTGTGAGTTACTGGCATTAAAGTCGTGAGCAAGCAATTTGGCTGCTGCATAAATTAGTTTGCTCTGGAGCCCTCCTTCCTGAGCTAAGACAAAAATGCATGAACCGGAAGCTAAAAAACTGTGAGCTAGCTCACACTAACTCAGCTTAGAGGGAACACAGCCTGCCACATATTTTGTTAGTCTTCAAGGTGCTACTAGACTCTTGCTCTTTTCTACTGCTACAGACAGACTAACAGGGCTATCCATCTTGATCTAGGACACATTTATAAACTTTTACTTCAAGATGACACAGAAATGGAACAAGTTAAGACATGCATGGTGAAATGGTTGCAGAACTTTGATAAAGAGATCTCATTTCAACAATGGAAAAATCTATGGACAAAAGCATAAAATTTATAGCGAGTCAAGCACTTAAAAGAAAATTGGTACAAGATGTTCTTTTGATGTTGTATTACCCCGAAAGATATTGAGAAGATAGACAAAAATGATAAAGGATTGTGCTGGAAATGTAAATAGATTGATGGTACTTTTTGCCATATGTGGTGGTCATGTAAAAAGGCCAGTAAACATTGGCCAGAAATACATACTGAAATTCAAAAAAAAAAAATGAATATAAAATTTGCCATGTTATCTGAGATAATGTTACTGGGAATTCTACCAATGCATATAGATAGAACAGTACATGAATTGTTTAGATATATGTAAACCGCAGCACGATTAATATTTGCAACTAAATGGAATGCCAAGGTTTGCCCAAATCTTGAGAACTGGAAAGATAAATGCAAAACTATGCTGTCATGGCAAAACTGACAACTTATATAAATAGGAGACTGATAAATGAATTTGAGGACAACTGGAGAGCTTTTTAGGCTTATTATAATTGATTCTTTCTATAAAGCTATACAGACTGGAAGGCCTGGCGTGATCTGGTCCATGGGGTCGCGAAGAGTCGGACTCGACTGTGCGACTGAACAACAACAAATACAGCTATATATTTAAATAATTATATAAGCGTCAATTAGCATATGGAATATTATCCTATTTTTTTTCACATTACTACAAATTGTAAGGTTGTCATCCTAAAACGATACGCAAAATTAACAAGAATTTATCTGTGTGTCTTTTTAATAGATTTTTAGATAGGGAATAATGAAAACATACTGTGTGAAAACAGAAGAATACTATGTGCAAAGTGTCATTGTGATTGATTATATAATGTGTTCCCTTATTAATGAATGTCCTTGATATCTGTAAAAAGTGCCCTTTGTATTTTTCTTTATTTTTTTCCCCTTACCCCTTTTTCATTATTCTGTATTTCCATAAAAAAACCAAAAATAATTTTTTAAAAAAGAGTCCTTCTCCTTTCTTTCGCACATTTAGTATTTAGAAATATAGAGATCGACTGGACGTCTGGTTGCAGGGCACAGCCATTTTGCCCTTGACGCGGCAAGATACCAGAGTCTGCCTTCAAGCCTCCCAGAACTTCCTGTCCTTTCCTATCCCACCTCCTCCCTCCTCTCCACACCTGGCTTTGTAACACCACCACCACCCTGCCCTGCCTGAGACACACTGCTGAAATTCACAGACCCTGCTCCTCTTCCCCAAGCTGTTAAGAACATAAGAACATCAGAAGAGCCCTGCTGGATCAGACCAGTGAGGGTCCACCTAGTCCAACATTCTGTCTCATAGAGTGGCCAATCAGTTCCTCCGGAGGGCCGACAACAGGGCAGAGAGGCCGAGGCCTCCCCCGATGAGAACATAAGAAGAGCCCTGCTGGATCAGACCAGTGAGGGTCCATGTAGTCCAGGGGTGTCAAACATGCGGCCCGGGGGCCAGATCAGGCACCCCGGAGGACTTCGATCAGGCCCGCAGTGGAACTGGCTGTCTTCTGCTGCTTCTTCCAGTTCTGCAGCTGCTGCGTCATCGCAGGTTGGCAGCTTACAGATACACACCTGAACAGCATATTCAAGGCTGCAACAGCACAGACATTTTGATGCAACCATTCAGAGCAAGAGGTGTCAGTTAACAGACACTGTTAAATAAACAAAATATTGCAAGAGCGATGATGTTTTAAGCACGTTTTAATTTTAAGTTTAAAAAAACCTTTTGTGTTTTTGTGTCCTTCGTAAAGTTTATATCTCCGCTACCTGGCGTTACATTTTATGACACACATGACAAGGTCTCGTTTATGTCAGATCCGGCCCTCGTAACAAATGAGCTCGACACCCCTGATCTAGTCCTGATCCTCCTGTCTCACACCGTGGCCGACCAGTTCCTCTGGAAGTTGGACAACAGAGCACAGAGGCCGAGGCCTTCCCCTGAGCTTGCCTCCTAGCTCCGGGATTCAGAGGATCAGTGCCTCTGAATGTGGAGGCTCCACCTCGGTCACCGTGGCTGGTAGCCATTGACAGACTTCTCCTCCATCGATCCATCTAGCCCCTGCTCAGGGAAGGGGGCGACTTACCGCGCAGCAGGTGGAAATGATCCGGGTATAGCAGCTTAAAACCAAAGAGCGTTAGTATTACTTCCACGGAGAAGGAGCCGCGGTCCACAAAGTCCCCGTTAAATATCTGCACAGGGGGAGGGTCCGCGCTGAGGAAAATAAGGGAGATTAAAAACAAACAAACAAACAACCCCCCCCCCAAAACACAGCCCCTCCGTGGAGTATCCAAACATTCTCCCTTCTCTCTTGGCACCCACCCCCCAGCTTCCTTCCTGGGAGGAGGAGAGTCTTCCTTCTAAAGATATACTGCATCCCACCCAGAGTCACCCACCCCCTGCAATAACCCGAATGCAGAAATCTTGGTTGTCGCCTGAGGAACAGAAATCAAGGTGCTTGTTCCCGGGGCCACAGCTCGGCGAGTTCACAGTCCAGGGCTTGGATTCTGAGTGCGACTTCCAGCCACTGGGGCTGGAATTCCTTCGCACTGCACAACTCTCTTAAAACCGGGAGGTGCTGATCGCTAATCGTACAGCAGGCCAACAACCAGGCCCGTAGCTACGGCGGGGCTTTGGGGCGTTCTGCCCCCTTTCTTAAAGGCCCAGCCCCACAAGAGTTTCTCCTGTAAATGCTTTTCCCAAGCATTTTTAAAACTTTTTTTTTTAAGGCGTGCGCTCCTTTAAGCAGAGTGGGGTGCTGTCATTGACTCATTCCCGCACCGAGCAAGGGGGTTGGAGTAGGTGACCTCTAGGATACCTTCGAACTCTGTGTCAGGAAACTGGTCTCCTTTCGGAGAGTTTTTCTGCCTCCGAAGTGTCAGCTTTCTTGACTAGAGAAGTCATCACCCCCACCTGCCGGCTTGTTCTCAGAACGGTTGCTTAGGCTGGCAGAAGTGATTAAATTGCAGCAGCTGAGAACTGTCATCTAAAGTGGCTGACAGCTTGCAATTTAGAGGTCTATCCTGGAGACAGCTTTCTATTGGCTAAGTGGCTTTTCTTTCTGCACTGGGGACTTCAGGCCCACCAGGAAAATATTTGCCCCACGAGCCACAAAATCCTGGCTACGGGCCTGCCAACACCGTGGCCCAAGCTTCAAGACGAAAGGAGAACCAAGGGAGGAAAGGGAGCTGATCCCTCCAGACGTCCGCTGTGGTTGCTCTTTCTGTCCCAGGAACTGGGTCCCTGTTAGTTTGGTCCCCTTAAGCCTTTTCATTTGTACTCCTGTATCATGCATTTAATTCAGCTTGCCGGTTGCTATTTGCTTCTGTAAGACGTTGTACACTAATGCCTTCCAATAAGCCGTTTAACTTGCTATCAGTAGTACCGTGTTTCCCCGAAAATAAGACAGTGTCTTATATTAATTTTTGCTCCCAAAGATGCGCTAGGTCTTATTTTCAGGGGATGTCTTATTTTTCCATAAAGAAGAATACAGTACAGCAGGCGGCAGCTTGTCCTGGCAGCGGCACGGGCTCTCTGATTAAGAGACCTCGCACTTCCTGTCTGCTCCGGCTGCGCTGCGGCCAACAGTGAGCGGCGCGCTGCGGCCCAACAGGGGCGGGCGCGGCGCCCCCCGCCACTACGGCCCAGAGTCACGGTAGCTTCGGGGGGCCTTATGTTCGGGGGAGGCCTTATATTTCAGCGAGAGGCAAAACTGTAAGTAGGTCTTATTTTCGGGGGATGTCTTACTTTCGGGGAAACAGGGTAGAAGAAGAAGAAGAAGAGATTGGATTTATACCCCGCCCTTCACTACCCAAACGAGTCTCAGAGCGGCTTACAAACTCCTTTCCCTCCCCCTCCCCACAACAGACACCCCCCCGTGAGGCGGGTGGGGCTGAGAGAGCTGTGACAGAAACTGCTCTTTTTCAAGGACAGCTCTGATCAGAACTATGGCTTGCCCAAGGTCATCCAGCAGGTGCAAGTGGAGGAGTGGGGAATCCAACCCGGCTCTCCCAGATGAGAGTCCGCACACTTAACCACGACACCAAACTGGCTCTCAGTAAATTTCGGAATCTGCATTTCCCTGCTGATGGCTGTGTACCTACCGGGGTGAGACCCCGTAGGAGAAGAAAACCATCCGAGAGACAACGGGAGGGCCCGCGGCACCCAAAGGAGGAAGCCTGGAGAAAGGATACATATGGATTTGTCTCCGACGGCAGCCCGTTCAGCTCAAATATATTCAGGAGGTCATAATACTGGCCGTGTGTGTCTCCGCAGACAGTGACTTTCTCGGTCTGGAAAAAAGAAGCAGCGGGAGAGAGGAAAACGGGGGGCGGGAAGAGACAGAGGAAGGCAGAAAGCCGCACTGAAGACGCTTATTTTCATTATGAAGAAACCTGTCGAGCTAGCAGTTCTTTGCTCCGTGCTCCGGGGGAGTCTGGGCTGCATTCCCCTCTTCCGCTTGGAATGCAAATAACTGTTTTGGCCCAGCTCAAAACCCAAGACAATACCCCTCTGAAGCTCAGGGAAAGGGCCAGAGGACAGGCAAAGGGCTCAGGGCCACCTAACAAGCCCCACGTTTAAGAAAAAGATGGGGGGAAACAGAGGAGGCAAGCAAAGCTCTCCCGAGGCAATAAAAGCCGTGAGCGAGCCATTTGGCTGCTGCATCAACTAGTTTGCTCCGGACCCATCCTTCCTGAGCGAAGGCAAAAAAACGTGAGAGCCGGAGGCTAAAGAACTGAGAGCTAGCTCACGCTCGCTCCGCTTAGAGTGAACACTGGCTTGCCAGAAGCCTGACAGAGCACTTCCCACCGCAAAGGAGAGGCCGGAGGAGCCGCTCGGAGACAGAGCACCCGCTTCGTGCGCGGAATGTCTCGGTATCCGCTCCCAGCACCTCCAGTGAAAGGAACTCGGGAGCTGGGAAAGAACCTCCTCCACCTGAGACCCTGAAAAGAGCCACTGCCGGTTATAGAAGATGAGCCAGACAGGCCGACGGTTTAAGGTTGCGTTCTACGTTCATGTGTATGCAGAGAGGAAGCCTTCGCCTGCTCATAAAATTTGCATTCCAAGTGTGGCTGAGAAACCGCGACGGTTAAAAGATACACAAATGGGCAACCTCATGCTGCTGTGACTCATGGAAAAAGCAGCGGGTCATCACAAAGTATGAGCTTGCAGGGGCGGTGTGTGTGTGTGTGTCCACTTGGCACCCGACTGCAAAGACCTGGACTCTGCCGTTTTCACGGGACAGGGCGGCCCGGGTTCCGTGGCACAGGCGAGCCCCTTTTAAAAGCACAAGCGGTATTTGGGAACGGGAAGGGAGGGAGCGTCCCCACCTGCCCCTGTCCCCCAATACAAAGCCGGGGCGGAAAAGAGAGGGGGCGTACCTCTTTTAACGTAGTTTCTACTAAGGTGGGGAGTTTCGATAGCACCTCTTTCACTTGCACCAAGATCTGCGGAATGCGAGAAGGGAAATTGAGGGGGGAGGGAGGGAGAGAAAAAATTAATGCAAAATATCAAAGAGTTAACAGAATTTCTAGCGGTTGGATCAGCTTAAGAAACCTTCCTGGAGGCATTTACAAAGCCTGGTTTTGGGTAAACACTTTAAAAGGAAAAGTTCTAGTCCTTGTGATTGCAGATAATTGGGGGACGGACAGAGAGAGAGAGAGAGAGGGAGAGAGAGAGAGAGAGAGAAAGAGAGAGAAAGAGAGAGAAAGAAAGAGAGAGAGAGAGAGACAGAGAGAGAGAGAGAGAGAAAGAGAGAGAGAGAGAAAGAGAGAAAGAGAGAAAGAGAGAGAGAGAGAGAGAAAGAAAGAAAGAAAGAAAGAAAGAAAGAAAGAAAGAAAGAAAGAAAGAAAGAAAGAAAGAGCTTAAGAACTTAGAATCCATGGAGGTCCCCAGGAGTAGGAAATCCTCACAGTTCCTTTCTCTGCTCCCACAATCCTCAGCCCTGAGAACCCGCTGCCCGGATACACACTCTCCATCAGATGCAACTTTAATTACAGGTCAGGTGCAACATCAGCGGCCTTCAGCTTAAATTATTTAAGGCTGCCCAGAGGCCCTCTGGCGATTTCTACATCACTGCCCGGGAGTAGATCTGTGTCTTTCGGCCCATCTGCCAAGTAGGTTAGATTAGATCGGCTAAGGTGGCACTGATTCTGCGTCATCTCCGCACACCTCTCCGCTTCTGTGGCTCTCAGTATGGGGGGCGGAAGGGCGGGGAGGGTTACCTGATAGGCACATTTCCTGTGCAGCTTCTTCTGTTCCTTGTACCACTGCATCAACTCCTTCATGAACGCCAGCGTCACCTTCCCGTCCTCCAGCTTGGGGCCGCTGTACTCGTCTTCGATGGCTACGGAAAGCAGGAAGAGGAGATTTAACGTTAGGCAGGGGTGGGCCGAGCCGTAACCCGGATAGCCCAGGCTAGCCACGTCTCGTCGGATCTCGGAAGCGAACCGGGGTCGGCCCCGGGTAGTGGTAGTAGCAGAGACGACCAAGGGAGTCCGGGGCTGGCGCACAGGCAGGCAACGGCAAACCGCTGCCTCTGACCTTGAAAAGCCGACCGAGTCGCCGTGAGTCGGCTGTGACTTGACGGCACTTTCCTTCGCTGCCACCATGGCGGATTGGGGCCCGGGAGCATTCCGAGCTCGGGGTGGTGCGGCTGGGGTTCGGCTCGGCTCAATTCTCGCCAGAAGCTTTCCCGGAAAGTCACACGGCCAATCTGTCCCTGATGGCAGCCCAGCAAGACAAGCAGTGCGGACATGCACGGCAAGGTCAAAGCCCGCCCTGCTTCCCTGCCACAGGACAGGCAAAATGGCTGCCCAAGTAATGCCCCAGAGCAGTGGGGAAGTCAGTCCCTCGCCGGGCCCTGCCTTCACGTTTCTCAGGGAACTGGGCACATTAATGCCCTCCCTTTCGGTCACTTCGGGACAGGAGGAGAGACGGGCTTCAGGCCTTGACTTCCCAGAGAGCCCCCTTCTGGCCCAACAAGGAAGGAAAAGGCGTCTCCCCCCAAGTGACCGGTTGAATTTCCAAAAGCTTCTAACTCAAGGGTGTCGAACTCCTTTGTTATGAGGGCCGGATCTGACATTTGTCGGGCCGGGACATGTGTGTCATAAGATATAATGCCATGTAGCAGAGATATACACTTTATAAGGGACACAAACACAAAGGGGTTTTTGTTTAACTTAAAATAAAAACATGCTTAAACATTAGCTCTGTGAACTGCAAACCTACTTTTGATTTATTGACATTCGCCACAGGAATCTCACGCTCAGAGTCCTGAATCTAGGACCCAGGTTAAAACATGAAATGGCCGAGTGATTGAGAGAGTCTGGCGAAGCAAGCGATGATGCAGCAGCAGCAGAACTGGAAGCAGAAGTTCCACTGTGGGCCAGATGGAAGCCCTCCGGGGGAGGGCCTGATCTGGCCCCCGGGCCGCATGTTTGACACCCCTGTTCTAATTCTTTGGGGAATATTATCCGCTTCAGCTCCGCCCACCAAAGTCCTGGCCAGAATGTCAAGGGCCTAAACGGAGAATGTACCCAAACAGCTGGATGTTCTGGGGGAAGGTGAGCAGTAGACAAGCGGACTTGGGAAGAGAGGGGGGTTGTCTTCTGTTACTGAACCCCTGATCTCTCCCAGGGTGCCACAGAACAGAAATCCACGACGGTCGACTGGTGTCAGTATTCTGAGGCAGGCCCGCCAAATCCACAGAACACGAGCCAGACTTTGCTGGCTGAGACGGTACATATTAACTGCAGGACAGGACTGTTCTCGCAAATGGTTTGGGTGTCCCACTAAGACACTGTTCCTGCCATTACACAGCTCACAGCTGCCTTTCATAAGAACATAAGAGAAGCCAATGTTGGATCAGGCCAATGGCCCAGCCAGTCCCACACTCTGTGACACAGAGTGGCCAAAAACACCAGGTACCATCAGGGAGGTCCACCAGTGGGGCCAGAACTCCAGAAGCCCCATGGTGAGTCAAAGCGGGCGCCGGTTGCAGAAACTTTAAATGCAGAATCCGCAGCTTTCCCCAGGGCTGAGGGATGCAAATGCCTAACTGGGCCCAGCCAGGACGCCGGGATTAAAGGCCCAGCCGATTTGTGCAGCTGGCCCCATTGTTAACACCGCTCTATTTATTCTCCCCTGATTAAGCCTCTCCATGCCACTATCTATTTATGATCCAGGATCCCAGTCTATTTCGGGCGACGGCAGGAAAACCTTGGCGCGGGCACCCCGCGGGTAATGGCATTAGTCACAGGGATGAGGACGGCCGGGTTTCCTCGTGAGGGAAGGATGCTGCGGGCAGGCGGCCGGACCGAGAGATCCCGATCAATGCCAGGAGCAGGTTCCAAACACCTCCAGTCCCTATGAGGCTTTCCGTGCTTTAAGCAGCGACCTTAACCCAGGGAGGTTTGAATCCCATAGAAGGAGGTGGCTTCCACCATGGCCTTTTCTTTTCATGAAGAAGAATAGGAGGAGGAGGAGGAGATTGGATTTATACTCCGCCCTTCACTACCCAAAGCAGTCTCAGAGTGCCTTACAATCTCCTTCCCCTCCCCCTCCCCACAACAGACACCCTGTGAGGTAGGCGGGGCTGAGAGAGCTCTGACAGAAACTGCTCTTTTTCAAGGACAGCTCTGACAGAACTATGGCTTGCCCAAGGTCACCCAGCAGGTGCAAGTGGCGGAGTGGGGAATCAAACCCGGTTTTCCCAGATTAGAGTCCGCGCACTTAACCACTACACCAATTCACAGCTCCCCATGTGCCCCTCATTTCTAAGATCATTCCCTACTCCAGTTTTGTTTTAAAAAAACCCGATTCATTAAATGCACACCAGACCGTGAACAGGGAGCTTGTGGTGGGCTCCCAGACACAAGGCCAATCGGTTCCATGCCTGAACTTCAGCGACTCCGTGGCATCGGGCGTGCCCAGATCACTCCACACAACCCACCCCCTCCCCATTCGGTTTTTGATTTGGAGCGATCCAATCTCCCAATCCGCAGCCGCCAAGCCCTGGTTCTGCAGAACCCGGAGACGCCTTCAGAAGCTGATCGGGGGCTCCTCAACGAGACGATCCGACGCGGCATAGTGCTTCAAAGTGCCGGACTGGGTGCCCGGGAAATTCGTGCCATGGGAGCCTGCAGGGTGACCTTGGGCCCGTCGCACGCTCTCGGCCTCACCTACCTCACAGGGTCGTCGTGAGGGCAAAACAGAGGAGAGGAGGAGGAGGCGAGCTGCTCTGGGTCCCCACTGGGGTGAAAGGCGGGATAAAGTAAATGAAAGACTGGTAACGGTGGGCGAGTTTCCCTGTCCTGGCAGCAAACAGCTGCAAAGGAGCATTAAGAACATAAGAACATAAGAGATGCCAATGTTGGATCAGGCCAAAGGCCCATCCAGTCCAACACTCTGTATCACACAGTGGCCAGAAATACCAGTGCCATCAGGAGGTCCACCAGTGGGGCCAGGACATTAGAAGCCATCCCACTGTTGACCCCCCCCCCAAGCACCAAGATGACAGAGCATCACTTGCCCCAGAGTCCCTATCTATACCTTGTGGCTTCCTCTGCACCCCCCGCCCAGCCCACGGGACCGTGCAGTGGGGCCAGCTCAGAGCTGACCAACTGCTGTCCTTTATACATAAGAACATAAGAGAGGCCAGTGTTGGATCAGGCCAAAGGCCCATCCAGTCCAACACTCTGTGTCACACAGGGGCCAAAAATACCAAGGTGCCGTCAGGAGGTCCACCAGTGAGGCCAGGACATTAGAAGCCCTCCCACTGTTCACGCCCCCCCCCCAAGCACCAAGAATACAGTGCATCCCTTGCCCCAGACTGAGAGTTCCTGTCTATACCTTGTGGCTAATAGCCAGTGATGGACCTCTGCTCCATATGCTTATCTAATTCCCTCTTATAAGAACATAAGAGAAGCCAATGTTGCATCGGGCCAATGGCCCATCCAGTCCAACACTCTATGTCACACAGTGGCCAAAAATATCAGGGTCCATCAAGAGGTCCACCAGCGGGGCCAGAACTCCAGAAGCCCTCCCACTGTTAACCCTCCCCCAAGCACCAAGAATACAGAGCAACACTTGCCCCAGACTGAGAGTTCCTGTCTATACCTTGTGGCTAATAGCCAATGATGGACTTCTTACCAGTTTGGACCCCATCAACGTGTATTTATAGTTAGGATTTTTGGCCCCCAATGTGCATCACTTTGCACTTGGCCACATTGGATCCCATTTGCCACATTGATGCCCACTCGCCCATCCTCGACAGATCCCGCTGAGTGCCTCACAATCCTCCCTGGCTTTCACCAACCTGAACAATTCTGCATCATCCACAAATGTTATACAGTTTCTGTCTCCAGTACTTGGCATTACATTTTATGGTACACAGGGTCCAGCCCCCAAAAGTGACGTTTATGTCAGATCTGGTCCTCGTGACCAATGAGTCTGACAGCTCTGGGGTAGGGCACACCTCCCGCAGCAGGTTCTCAGTTTACACTAGGGCCCGGCGCCCCGCGTAAGCTGAATGTGCGCCCTGGAATATGCCCCAGAATCCTTTGCGGCAAGCAGGAGCTCCACGGAGGGCAATTCCCTTAACAGACAAGCCCGCGAGGAACGGGTTTCCCCGAAACGTGGGATGCTTCGATGGTCACGACTGTCCCCTCCAAGAACGCTGCTCTGAGCCATCCGAGGATCTCTCGCCAGATGGCAGGACGGGCAGCGGCTGGCATGGCCATGGACGCACCCTCTGCCCCGTCAGCCCCCGACCAGGCCCCTCCCCGACTTACTCATGCTCTCTATGTCCAAGGAGTCGACCACGGACCGTTTGTGTTCCTCGCTGGCGATGGCGCGCTCAAAGGCCTTCTGCTTCACAATCTTGTTGCACTCTACGTACTTCATCTTGGCATCCTTATCGTTGGGTTTCACCTTGACGGCCCGGGCGGGGGGGGGGGAGAGAAGCGAGGCCCTCGTAAATTCACACACATACCATTGTCGGTTTCTCTGATTGGGGGGGCAAGCTTAAATAACTCCCCCCCTTTTTTTTACAAAACCACTTGTTCTATTCCAGAGATCCCCCAACCTTTATAAGCACGTGGGCTTCTTGGGAGTTTTGGGAGAGGGTGCGGAGTGCCACACCAAAACGGTTCCCACAGGAGGTGGAGCCAAAACCAAGATGGCCGCTTCAAGAGGCACAACCGAATGGCATATTTCCCCCTGACGCTTTCTAGGAAGACGGAAATCGCAAAGAAGAAGAGATTGGATTTATACTCCCTCCCTTCACTAAAAGCAAAGAAGAAGAAGAGATTGGATTTATACCCCCGCCCTTCACTACCCAAAGGAGTCTCAGAGCGGCTTACAAACTCCTTTCCCTTCCCCTCCCCACCACAGACACCCTGTGAGGTGGGTGGGGCTGAGAGAGCTCTTGACAGAAACTGCTCTTTCAAGAACAGCTGTGCCAGAACTATGGCTTGCCTAAGGTCATCCAGCAGGTGCAAGAGGAGGAGTGGGGAATCAAACCCAGTTCTCCTAGATTAGAGTCCGTGCACTTAACCACTACACCAAACTGGCACTACACCAAACTGGCTCTCAAAGAGGGAGTGCCCACATAAAGCCCAAGGTGATTACCTATCCTTCAGTGGAAAACCCTTTCATTCAAAAGAGGACAGCCAATGACAAGCTCAGCCTTACAACGACCCCACCCACTTTCTGAAAAACGTGACGGGCGCCAAGGGAAGCACTGTTGGGCACTATGGCGCCCACGGGCACCATGTTGGAGATCCCTGCTGTCCTCTAGCTTGCTGCTCAGTTCATCTCCGTATGACTGCAATTGGGCTTACGCCAGGGGTGTAAAACATAAGGCCTGGGGGCCAGAACAGGTCTGTCCGGGGCTCTTACCCGGCCCGCAAGCAACTGGCATGTACGGAAATGTAAGGTACTCCCTTTTTTATACCATCCCTTGGAAAAAACCTAATCCTGCATGTGATTAAATACACTTACTTGGGCCTTCGTGGGTTCCCCGGTAAAACAATTGCTTTCACTGTTTGGAATCAATCGCTTTTGTTTGTATTTTGAGTTAAAAAAAATAATAGTGTTAATTCGGTTTGCCTGTGTCCTTTATAAAGTTTATGGCGGCAGGCGAGCCAGTTTGGTGTAGTGGTTCAGTGCGCGGACTCTCATCTGGGAGAACCAGGTTTGATTCCCCACTCCTCCACTTGCACCTGGCTGGACGACCGTGGGCAAGCCATAGTTCTGATAAGAGCTGTCCTTGAAAAAGAGCCATTTCTGGCAAGAGCTCTCTCAGCTTCACCCACCTCACAGGGTGTCTGTTGTGGGGAGGGGAAGGGAAAGGAGTTTGTAAGCTGCTCTGAGACTTCCTTGGGTAGTGAAGGGCGGGGTATAGATCCAATCTCTTCTTCTTATATCTCCGGTACTTGGCATTACATTTCAAGGCACACATGGCCCGGACCAACAAAGTGACATTTATGTCAGATCCGGCCCTCGTAACAGATTGAGTTTGACACCTCCTGGCTACGCAGCATCACCCCCCCCCCTCCCAAAATATTGCTCTTCTGAGTGAACTTCAGAAGGCTGGCTGGGTTGGGGGTCTTTCCTCACTTTCACTGTTTCCTTGAAAGGGTAAGGGTCTGCAGGAGTCCCTTCCGCTGCCCAGAAGACCCCGCCCTCTGCAGCTTGCCTCCTAAAAAAGGCCCCTGCAAACGAGGGAGGACCCCCCCACACACTGCTCACAGGAATGCATTCCCCAAACGAGAGAGAGGGGGCATGCCTAGGAGCTAAAACAATGGCGGCGGGCTATCAAAGAGAAAAAGAGTTGGAAGAGACCTCCAGGGTCATCGAGTCCAAACCCCGGCACAATGCAGGACGTTCACAAATACCTCCCCACAGCACACGCCCAGTGTGGCCCCTGCTCCATGCCCCGGGGAAGGCAACAAAAAACCCCTCCAGGATCCCTGGGCCAATCTGGACTGGAGGAAAATTCCTTCCCGGCCCCAAAGTGGCGACTGGCATTTCCCCGGGAGTGTAAGAAAGGGCCACAGGGAAAAATAGCCGATGGCATAGCAAATCACACTAACGAGGACTATCAAACACTATTTGCATGTAAGTGGTTTCCAATAATTCAGTTTCTCTCAGGAATTGAAATTCTCTCAGTTTGCCATCAGGAGGTCCAGCAGTGGGGCCGGGACACTAGAAGCCCTCCCACTGTTGTCCCCCCACAAGCACCAAGAATACGGTGCATCACCTGCCCCAGACTGAGAGTTCCTCTCTATACCTTAAGAACACAAGAGAAGCCAATGTTGGATCAGGCCAATGGCCCATCCAACACTCTGTCACCCAGTGGCCAAAAATACGAGGTTCCAACAGGAGGTCCAGCAGTGGGGCCAGGACACTAGAAGCCCTCTCTGAAATGAATGGAAGCAGCATTTCCCTCTTTTGCTAATGATAAATACTGGCTTTGTTTCTGAAAATAGTAACATATAGGCTCAAGCTACTAACCCAATGGTGGCGAACCTATGGCACGGGTGCCAGAGGTGGCACTCAGAGCCCTCTCTGCGGGTACACGTGCCATCACCCCAGCCAGGCCCAGACCATCATTAAAGTGTCAAATTCTCTGTCAAATAATTTTAAGGAAATGAAAGCATTTGGGATTGCTTTCCTTACTTTGTTTGGATCATCTTAAGTGAATGTATGAGTTGTTATTTTCTAAAGTAAACCTCAGTATTCAGGTTAAATTGCCGTGTTGGCACTTAGCGATCAATAAGTGGGTTTTGGGTCGCAGCTTGGGCAACTCGGTCTCTAAAAGGTTCGCCATCACTGTACTAACCCATCAATAGATGTTATGTTAACGAGCATAATGATACCTAGTATTTAGATAATGTTAACTAATGTTTGTTGTTATTCCTTTTGCTCTTCTTATCATATTGTTGTTATATTCTTGTATTGTTACATGTTGAAAACCTTGAATAAACCTTTGTTGATTTAAAAAAAAGAAAAGAAAAGAAGGGTCACAAGAGCTAGGCACCGAGGCGACCTTTCCTGCCCTCCCTTCTCGTGATCTGCCTAAGTCCACAGGAATCAGCATTGCTGCCGGATGGCCATCGAGCCTCTGCTTGAAAACCTCCTAAGACAGAGAGCCCGCCACCTCCCGAGGAAGCCTGTTCCACTGAGGACCCGCTCTGACTGTCGGAAAGTCCTTCCTAAGGTTTAGCCGAGAACTCTTCTGATTTAATTCCAACCCGTTGGTTCTGGTCCGGCCTTCTGGGGCCCCAGAACACAACCCCGCTCCGTCCTCTCTACGAAAGCCCTTTGAATCCTCGAAGACGGCTCTCGGATCAAACCCAAAACGTGCACTCCTGTCCCCGAGGACATATTATCAAAGCCGGATTCTCCATTGTTACTCCGACATTGTAGGTAGGAAAGCTGGCAGGGCGTCCGAGGACAGCCGCTTCCCGCCACCCTCCCCGCTTACCGTCTCGTAGTCCCGCAAGGCCGCCTTGAACTTCCCCAGGGCCATGTTGCTGGTGGCCCGCCGGTAGTAGCCTTTGATGTACTTCTTGTCCAGGTCGATGGACTTGGTGGCGTCGGCCAAGGCGTAGCCGTAGCACTCCGTCCGCAGGTAGGCCAGGCTCCGGTTGCCATAATAGATGGCATTGGCGGGGTTCAGTTCGATGGCCTGGGTGTAATACTTCACCGCGTTCTCGTAGTCCTTTGCTGGGGAGGGGACGGAAGGGAAGGGCTGTTACCGAGGAGCCAAAACAGGTAGCTGAAAGCTTGAAAATTAGCCCAGGACTGAAACTAAACACAGGCTTTCTGTGCAAGCCTAGAGGAGGGGACGGAAGAGAAGGGCTGTTACCGAGGAGCCAAAACAGGTAGCCGAAAGCTTGAAAATTAGCCCAGGACTGAAACGAAACACAGGCTTTCTGTGCAAGCCTACAGGAGAAGAGCCGGATTCGAGTTCACTGGCACCTCAGAGAGCAACAAGGTTTTTCAAGGTACGAGGCTTTTGAGAGTCAAGGTTTCCTCTGTCAGATGCACAGCGGGAGCTCTGAGTCTTGAAAGCGCGTACCCTGGAAATCTCGTTGCTCTCGGAGGCTCCACTGAACCGAAATCTAGCGGTTAAGCAGGGACTGTGTTCACACAAGATAATTCACGTAAAGTTCTTTGAGAGAGGATATTATAAGGGTGCTTACCCACAGAATTACATCCCGTCCTTCAGGAGAAAATGGAGTAGAGAAAAATAAGGTCTGCACACACACACACACCCGTTCTCTTATTTGCATTTGACAAAAGAAAGCTGCTCTCTTCTATGGTTTGGAGGCTCATTCTAGGGAGAGAGGTGTTACCCTGTTTCCGGAAAACATTCTGAATGACCAGGGCATCGGATTGTGTCTCCCCTAAAGACCCCATCTGGCAGGGTCTTTGACGATCACCACTGCCTCTGGGTCAGCCTGGCACCAGTGTTCCCTCTAAGCTGAGTTAGCGTGAGCTGACTCACAGTTTTTTAGCCTCCGGCTCACACATTTTTGTCTTCGCTCTGGAAGGACAGCTCCAAAGCAAACTAATTTATGCAGTAGCCGAATCGCTGGCTCACAACTTTAATGCCAGTCGCTCACAAAGTAGGATTTTTGCTCACAGGACTCCACAGCTTAGAGGGGGCATTGCCTGGCAACGACGCCACGTCCACCTTTCCAAACTCCTTTTGGAGAGGCCTTTGACATCAACAACACCACACGTGCCAGAGCTTGCCCTTCCCCGTCGCCTCTCGGAGGTGCGTGCCCACACCAGGACAGAGCAGTAGCGCTTTCCTAGACCTTTAATGGGCACTTATGCACGGAGCGGGGATTCTAATCCGCCCTGGAGAATTTAATGTGGAAAGACCACTGGCATTAATTCCGCAGTCATTAGCAGGAAGCACACGCTGCCAGCTTACGGATGCGACACCAGTGAAGGACCAGAAGCCAGAAGCACACGGAGGGGCCGTTCGACGGAAAGGACTGTTTACGTGAACGTGACGTGAGGGACTGCAGATCGTGCACAAAGTAGAAACAGAGGCCGCTTCTCACGGGAAAAGAAACAGGGAAATGTACTTTTTGTATACCCAAAACTCCACCACCACCCCCGGCCAATGAATCTGTAAGCGCGAGTATTAGGCACAATCTTCTAAGAGGCAGTAAACCTCCCAGGGCCACGGACCAACACGGCCAGGCATTACGGGACAGAGGCGTCCTGGGAGTTGGCAGAGGAACATCCACAGGCAGCAGAGAGTCTGAGGCCTGAACTCTTTTAATTATGGGCTTTGTCGCAACGTGGCCGGAGGGCACGGCTAAGAGGTAAGCCTCCTAATCGCACAGAGGCAGAAAGGCCTCCCGAGGCCACCTCAAAGGGCTTGTTTTCTAGGCAGGGGCCGGAGACGTCAAAGGCCGGGAGCCCTGTGGGACTTACCCTTCCGTGGCCTGACCCAGGTAGGTAAGCCACGGACTTGTACGCTCCGAGGACGAGGGATCTGCCAGCCTGCTGGGAGGGAACCCCGCCATATGGAAAGAGGTGGCAGAGCAACGCCGCTTCGCCCGTTAAGCATTTCTCATGAACGCATGCTGCTCTCTGGTCTATCAAGGTCAGTACCGTAGAGTCTGACTACCAGCAGTTCTTCAGGCGGAGAAAGCTCTTTCGCGTCACCGGCTACCTGGTCATTTTTTAAGCTGGAGGTGCCATGGACTAAACACGGGACCTCCTGCAGGGAATGTAGATGCCCTGCCGCTAACTGTCGGGCCCGTTTTCCAAGGCAAGCTGGCACTTCCCGATCTTCTTACAAAGGGCATGCAAATGACCTGTGCGCTGCACGATCGTTTCCAACTGTATTCAGCCCCCCGCCCCCCAAGAATGTGACTGGAAACAAAGCAGTGGCTGGACAAACACTTGTCAGGGATGCTCGAAGCTGATCCTGCATTGAGCAGGGGGTCAGACTAGATGTCCTCTATGGACCCTTCCAACCCTGTGATTCTAGGATTCTATGAAAACCGGCCGTTCAGCTTCTGGCTCCAAAAAACTGCAGTGGGAGTGCTGTTCAGTGATGTCCTCTGCCACTTTCATCAATGGGGACCAACAGCCTACGAGGTAACTCGAGGGCATCCAATGAAACTGATGGGCAGTAGGTTCAGGACGCACAAAAAGAAATACTACTTTACACAGAGAGTGATTAAAATGTGACATTGGCTGCTAGAGAATGTCGTGATGGCCACAGGGATAAAAATTCAAAAGGGGACTAGACGGATTCATGGAGAAGAAGTCTATCGGCCGCTACTAGCCATGGTTGCTATGGGGAACTTCCACAGCCAGAGGCACAAAACCTCTCAATTCCAGAGCCAGGAGGCAATATATCAGGGGAAGGCCTCGGCCTCTCTGCCCTGTTGTTGGCCCTCCAGAGGAACTGGCTGGCCACTGTGTGAGCCAGGACGCTGGACCAGATGGACTATCTGGTCTGATCCAGAAGGGCTGCTCTTCTGATGTTCTTATATAACAGAGTGCTGGACAGCTACTGGGAAGACCCAGGTTCAAATCCTCACACAGCCATGAAGCTAAGAGGCCGACTACTCTCTCCCAAGGGAGGGAATAAAACAGAAGTACAAATGCTAATCAGTTTTTATACCCTTTGAAGTCCAGTAAACCTAAAGGGCTTCGGAGAGCATAATTCTGCTTAGGATCATACTTTAGTTTGCCAACGCTCATCGAAGGAAGGGCAGGGTAAAAATGGGTAGTTCTCCAAGCGACAGTTATGGCAGTTCCCAGTCATTATGGCCAGTGTAAGCTGAGTTAGTTTCAGACAGCTCACGGGGTTTTTTGCCTCCAGCTCACACATTTTTGTCTTAACTCAGGGAGGAGGGCTCCAGAGCAAACTAATTGATGCAGCTGCCAAATCACCTGCTCACAACTTTAATGCCAGCAGAATTTTCGCTCACAGGACCCCGCAGCTTAGAGGGAGCATCGATCATGATTTGTCTATCACACCAGCCAATGACCGACGCACGCCACTCGTCCACAATGCGTAGAGCTAGCTGCGGGCTGAATAGGCACGTGTCACGAAAAGGAAGAGGCAGACAAGTTGCAGGGGCCGAACAGATGCAAGGAAACACCCGCGGCCACCAAACAGAGCAGCAAAGTCCTGTATCATCCAGCGTTCCCACCTAGCCCCAAGGGACCGAGTAAGAACATAACATAAGAACGTAAGAGAAGCCGTGTCGGATCCGGCCAATGGCCCATCCAATCCAACGCTCTGTGTCACACAGTGGCCAAAACCCGGGGGCCATCAGTGGGTCCCCCAGCGGAGCCAGAAATCCTCCCATTGTTGCCCCGCAACACAGAATCACAGAGCTGGAAGGGGCCAGCCAGGCTATCTAATTCAACCCCCTGTGCCACGCAGGATCAGCCTAGAGCATCCCCGACCAGTGTTGGTCCAGCCGCTGCTTCAAGACGGCCAGTGAGAGGGAGCTCACCACCTCCCAAAGGCAGCTGATTCCACTGTGGCACAACTCTGGCTGTAAAGAAGTTTCTCCTGATACCTTCCCGCCCTTAATTTAAACCCATTCTCACGAGTCCTCTCCTCTGCTGCCCACAGGAACAGCTCCCCGCCCTCCTCCAAGGGGACAGCCCTTCAGATGCTTCCAGAGAGCCATCCTGTCCCCACTCAGCCTCCTCTTTTCCAGACTGAACATTCCCAAGTGCCCCCCCCCCCGCCTTTCCTCGTAGGGCTCGGTCTCCTCTTGGTATCCCTGACTCCCAGCGGTCAGAGAACAGACCAGCGTCCTTCACCCTCCGTGGGACAAAGACACCCCCCCCAGGTGGGTCCCATCACAGAGCTCCGCCTTTCGCCTTGGGTGCTGCTTTCCGTACAGACCGGCGAAGAGGCGCACACAAGCCCCTCCTTGCACGCGTACCAAAGAAGAGCAGCAGCAGCAGCATGAAGAAGAAGAAGCAGCAGCAGCAGCGGCGGCGGTGGCGGCGGCATGAAAGCGAGGCAAGGTCATTCAGCAGCAGGGAGCGTCCCTCCGGGGCTCTGGCTTGCGGCTCCTTCCTCGCTCCTGGACGTCCGGCCCGCCGCTTCCACGGCTCTCGCCTGGTTTGCCGCCCACCCTCCGGCCCTCTTCCTGTCAGGTGACTCGAGGTGTCACACGCTGGCCAACGAGAGGGTCCCAAGCTTGTCACCCAAAAGGGATGTTTAAAGGCAGGGCTGGGCCTGGGGGTGTGTGGAGAGGGCCCTGCCTGCCTTAGACCGGCCCCCTCCCCAAAGCAAAGGCGTTCCTGTCCCCCCCCCGGGCTTTCCTTACCCCCCTGGCAATCAGGAGGGCACTTGGCACCCCTCCCCCCAAGGAAGCCCCCTTTTGCCCACTGGCTTCCTTCTCCCCCCCAGGAGCCCCCTCCCCCCTAGCT
>NW_015171546.1:245179-268936 GCF_001447785.1 Gekko japonicus
GGCTTCACCTTTGAAGAAGTCGTTCGCCTGCGTCTTGAGGACCTCGGCCCGTTCCAGCGTCCCCGCCTCGGCTTCCTGAGGCGGCCGCCCGGGGCTGCCGCCGCTCTCCGCCCGCTCTCCCTCCGCCATCGCCGCCGGCCCGTAAAGCGAGCTGCCCTGACGAACCGCGAAGGGGGGGGAATCCAGTAGCCGTCAAGTGCGGGCGTCGCAAACGCCGCCTAGCGGGAAAGGGACGGGGGCGGAGTCAGGGGAGGGAGGGAGGGAGGGAGGGGAGAGAGAAAACGGGGCTCGCGGCGGCGCGCGTGCGCGGGGGCGGCGCCGGGAGGCCTCCTGGTGGTTTCTCTGACGCAGGCGGGGAGGCGGGGCCAGAAGAGAGGCTCCCGACCATTCAGCGCGGAAGGGGATTCCGCCTCAGAGGCGGAGGGGAGCGGCCGGCGAGGGGGTGGGGCCGGCCGCTTGATAGGCCAGAAGCCAGCACAGTAGGCGCTGTGTGATTGGCCAAAGCGGTGCCCGGCGGGAAATGCGATTGGCTGCTTTAGGATGAGAGTGCGCGCGGGGAGGGGTGGGGTGAAGCCTGATTGGCCCATCGCCAGGCAGGAACAGGATTGGTCCAGACCCTAGTGCGGCGGGGGACTGACGACGATGACGACTCAGTAGCGCTGCTCATTTGCATAGGCTACAATTAAGTAGTGTCATCGCCTGGCAACGCGGGAAGGGAAGCGGCAGAAGCGGGATGAATGGGTGCATTTCTGGGGATTCCTTCTGCAACATTACATCAGTTATGTGGCAGTTTATAATACACAGAAAACTGCTTTATCCTAAACCAGACTCTCGGGGTCCAGCAAGGTCAGTCCTGGCTACCGGAAGTTTGGTTTCATTGATCACCATGATGATAATATTGAATACACGAAGCTGCCTGAGACTGAATCAGACCACTGGTCCATCAAGTTCAGGATCGTGTCCAGTTGAAAGGAACAGGTAACAGGTATTGTGAAGCACCTCAGCCTGAGACCTTGGAGAGCTGCTGCCAGTCCCGAGTATTCAATACTGAGTCTGATGGACCCAGGGTGGCTACGCAGAGGCAGGCCTCTGTTCATCTCTGGCCTTCAAAGCCCTAAAAATAAAGGTTTCCCTTGCTCGAAAGCCAGTCGAATCCGACTCTAGAGTTGCGGTGCTCATCTCTGTTTCCAAGCCGAAGAGCCAGCACTGTCCGAAGACGTTTCCGTGGTCATGTGGCCGGCATGACTAAACACCAAGGCGCACGGAAGGCTGTTCCCTTCCCACCGAAGTGGTACCTATTTATCTACTTGCAATTTCTTGCTTTCGAACGGCTAGGTTGGCAGGAGCTGGAACTAAAAGAGGAAGAAGAAGAGATTGGATTTATACCCTGCCCTTCACTACCCAAAGGTGTCTCAGAGCGGCTTACCAACTCCTTTCCCTTCCCCTCCCCACAACAGACACCCTGTGAGGTGGGTGGGGCTGAGAGAGCTCTGACACAAACTGCTCTTTCAGGAACTGCTGTGCCAGAGCTTGTGACTGACCCAAGGTCACATCAGCAGCTGCAAGTGGAGGAGTGGGGAATCAAACCCAGTTCTCCCAGATTAGAGTCCGCACACTTAACCACTACACCAAACTGGAGACGGGAATTAGATTAGAGTCCGCACACTTAACCACTACACAAAACTAGAGACAGGAGCTCAGTCCGTCATGTGGCACACTCGGGTCTCGAACTGCTGAACGACCGACCTTCCACAGCCTGCAGTTCAGCGTCTTAACCACTTGAGCCACCGCAGCTCAAAGTCATGCATCAGCTTGACTTGACAGTGCACAGTTATTATGCCCCGACCTGGATGGCTAAGGCTAGCCAGATCTCAGAAGCTAAGCAGGGTCAGCCTTGGAAGAGAGACCACCAAGGAATACCAGGGTAGCGACTTGGAGGCAGGCAATGGCAAACCACCTCTGTTTGTCTCTTGCCTTGACCTGGATGGCCCAGGCTGGCCCGACCTTGTCAGATCTCAGAAGCAAAGCAGGGTCGGCCATGGTCAGTAACTGGACGGGGGACCGCCAAGGAAGTCCAGGGTTGGCAGGCAAGGGCCAACCACCTCTGAACGCCTCTTGCCTTGAAGACCCTGTGGGGTCACCATAAATCGGCTGTGACTTTGATGGCACTTCCCACCACCCACCGGTGGAAGGGATCGTTTTTCAAAAGAGAGAGGATGTTAATGGAGCATCCGTTTTCATCCCCCCCCCGCACACAATGAACAGTTCTCATTGTTATTTAATTCCCTTTGATAAATATGGATGGGGAACTAACCCTTAATCTTCTCGTGACTGCTGTCGTCTTGGGTGAATGCGAGGTTTTGCACTGATCTGTTGTTTTGAAGCCATGATAAAGTATGCGGGGAGGGGCCTGCCGTCGCAGAGTCAAACATGCACGCCTTCGAGCCTTGAAATGAATTAATATAAAGTAAAGGTAAAGGTTTCCCTTGCTCAAAAACCAGTTGAGTCCGACTCTAAGGTTGCGATGCTCATCTCCGTTTAAAAACCGAAGAGCCAGCGCTGTCCAAAGATGTTTCCGTGGTCATGTGGCCAGTGTGACTAAACACCAAGGCGCACGGAACGCTGTTACCTTCCCACTGAAGTGGTACCTATTTATCTACTTGCAATTTCTTGCTTTCGAACTGCTAGGTTGGCAGGATCTGGAACTAGAGACTTAATTAATATAAAATTAATTAATATAGAATTAATATAAAATTGTGCAAGTTCACACAAACTCAGTTTAGAGGGAACACAGAATGGGATGGGAAGGTTGAGCAAACTTTTCTTGAGGTTATTGCTGTACTTGTATCATCCAGATGTTTCAGATGAATAACAAGCAGCTGAGCAGAATGCATGTAAATACTTTCCTTTATATTTTCTTATCCCTTCCTCCCTGGCACATTCCCTCTTATGCCACTAGGTAAAGGTTTCCCTTGCTCGAAAGCCAGTCGAATCTGACTCTAGGGATGCGGTTGCTCATCTCTGTTTCCAAGCCAAAGAGCCAGCGCTGTCCGAAGACATTTCCGTGGTCATGTGGCCGGCATGACTAAACACCGAGGTGCACGGAACACTGTTACCTTCCCACCGAAGTGGTACCTATTTATCTACTTATAATTTCTTGCTTTCGAACAGCTAGGTTGGCAGGATCCAGGGCCAGAGACAGAGCTCACTCTGTTGCGCGGCACTCAGGTCTCTAACTGCCAAACTACCAACCTTGAGCCACTTTGTTGTTGTTGTTCAGTCGCACAGTCGAGTCTGACTCTTCGCAACCCCATGGACCAGGTCACGCCAGGCCCTCCTGTCTTCTGCCGTCCTCTGAAGTTCACTCAATTTCATGTTTGTTGCATCTTTGACACTGTCTAACCATCTCATCCTTTGCCGTCCCCGTCTTCTTTGACCTTCAGTCTTTCCCAGCATCAGGGTCTTCTCCAGTGAGTGCTCCCTTCTCATTTGGTGGCCAAAGTATTTGAGCTTCAGTTTCATTATCTGGCCTTCCAGGGAACAGTCAGGGTTGATTTTTTTTTAGGATTGACTTATTTGATCTTCTTGCAGTCCAAGGGACTCTCAAGAGTCTTCTCCAGCACCCTAGTTCAAAAGAATCTATTGTTCGGTGCTCGGCCTTCCTTACAGTCCAACTCTCGCAGCCATACATGACTACTGGGAATACCATTGCTTTGACCATGCGGACTTTTTATCATGCTGTTTAGTTCCCCACTAGGTGGAGCTAAAAGACCAAAACAGAAGCTCGCCGTTCAGCTAGCAATTGGCCACTTTGGGTGCCAGAGAATACCAAGGTGGCAACTCTGTGCCCGGTTTTTTGGGACTAACCTCTACCAAACTCAGTAGAATTGTAGGGCTGCACAGCTGCTTCCCTCTGTCACGTCCAGTGATAACTCCTATTCATTTTCACCAGACTTACACAGAATATCGCCCTGTTCATGAGCAGTGTTCCCTCTAAGCTGAGTGAGTGTGAGCCAGCTCACAGTTTTTTAGCCTCCGGCTCACACACATTTTTGTCTTAGCTCAGGAAGGATGGCTTCAAAGCAGTAATTGATGCCGCAGCCAAATGGCTCACTCACAACTTTAATGCCGGTAGCTCACAAAGTAGAATTTTTGCTCGCCGGACTCCATAGCGTAGAGGGAGCATTGTTCATGAGGAGGGAGGGGGAACTCCTTGGGTTTGACGCTTCAGGCACCTCAGTACCCAGGGTTTTTCTGCACACTAGGCAAAGCTGCCTTCTGGTGCCCCCCCCCCTCGGTGCGCCCACCAATGTGTTTTTGTGCTCTGACCTTTAGGGGTTCGAAAACCCACAATCCCAGTGTCTTTGCTCCTGATCTGGTCAATTAGCACAGTAATATAATCAATAAACATAAAAAGGTGGGGGGCGGCCCGCAATTTACTACCCTGTTTAGGCGAGGGAGGGGAGGGGCAGCAGACCGGGAGGCGCCCCCTCTTAAGAGGCCGCTCTAGGCCGCTGCCTAAAAATTGTCTATGACGGGCCGGCCCTGTCAGTACCTAGGCCTGGCCCTGTCGCAGCGGCTGGCACGCTCCCTTCCCGTGGGGTAGGCAGAGAGCCCGAGCCATTGCTGGGCAGGGGCGAAATGCAGCCCTCTTGGGCTCCCTCCACCCTGATGCTTCTGTCGAGTTTCTCCCAATTCTTCAGCAGGGCGTCCAGATTGCAGAGAAGTCTCCGTGGCGACAGCACTCCATCGGCTTGAGAGCTCCCCTCATGCACCTGCCCAACAGCACCCAGTCTCTCTTGTCCCCAGGTGAAGTTTTCAACTGCAGCCAAACCCTCCCTTTAAATACAGCACTCTTCAACCATTTCAGGACCAGGTCCTTCTCTTCATCAGTGTGTGCGTTTGTAAGCATTCCGAGGCATCACAGGAGCTTGGCCAATGGCAGGTTTGGATGGGCTTCTGCACCTTTCCGGAGCTATAAAATCGGTTTTTGGCCTCTAGATCTCGGGACAAAGCGGTCTGTTTGGGGGGGTGGGATTAAACATCTGAATGTTTAGTGGGGGGCTGC
Organism: Gekko japonicus; assembly: GCF_001447785.1. NCBI lineage: Eukaryota > Metazoa > Chordata > Lepidosauria > Squamata > Gekkonidae > Gekko > Gekko japonicus. Next base: position 250,248 of record NW_015171546.1, read on the forward strand.
TCTTGCCCATGTTCCCTTTGTGGAATCCTGAGGAGGCTCCCAGCCCCACCTGGAGGTTGGCAATCCATGCACGTTCTTCCACACCCGATTCCCGAGGTCTTTATTCCCCTCGAGGCACTGGTTAGGTTTAGAATTGAACCTGACGCCCATCACTCAGGACCAAGGAATGTCAATCAGGCCCAGTGCCCACCAGCCTCCATGCCAACCGGCTGGCACATTCCGAGTGAAAGAACTGATCTTTCCCCCCACTTAGCAAACTGCCTTACTTGGAAAGTTCTGGTTTGGCTTATTATTTGTTTAATTTAGTAGTAGTAGTAGTAGTAGTGGCTGCGGTGCCTCAAGTGGTTAAGACGCTGAACTGCAGACCTTCAGGTCAGTAGTTCGGCAGTTCGAGACCCGAGTGCCGCGTGATGGAGTGAGCTCCCGTCTCTAGTTCCAGCTCCTGCCAACCTAGCAGTTCGAAAGCAAGAAACTGCAAAGAGATAAATAGGTACCGCTTCGGTGGGAAGGTCACAGCGTTCCGTGCGTCTCGGCGTCTACTCACGACCACGGAAACATCTTCAGACAGCGCTGGCTTTTTGGCTTGGAAACGGAGATGAGCACCGCATCCCTAGAGTCAGATTTGACTGGCTTTCAAGCAAGGGAAACCTTTATCTTTACTACTACTAAGTATTTATACCCCGCCCTTCCCATGAGCGGGCTCAGGGTGGGTCACATTTCAACAATATAATAAATATAATAAAAGACTTAAAACACCGTAATATAGATTAAAATGGTGGTCACAGCCCAAGGACTGCCTTTCCCCACGTTCCCCAGAGAGCACTGCAATCAGGGTCCCATCGATTGGCCCTCCCCGGACCCAAGGATGCCAGGCTGGCTATAACCAGGGCCAGGGCTTTCTCGGTGGCGGCGCCTCTTTGGTGGAATGAGCTCCCAGAAGAGATCAGGGTACTGCAGGACCTCATGCAATTCCACAGGGCCTGCAAGACGGAGCTCTTCCACCAGGCCTTCAATTAGGAGCCACCCCCGATAGAGAACCCTGTTCTCTGAAGACATCAAGAAAAGCCTGTGCCGGCTGCACAAAGGCTAGATCTATGGGCTGACCGCTAGGATGGAATACTGAAGGTCGGCCGCCATCAGTTAATCATCTAATAACTTATTAGGCTGAGGTCACACACACTAAATAATCCACTTTCAGTGCACTTTCCCACTGGATTTTGCCAGTTCACACAGTGAAATCCAGTTGCAAAGTGCACTGAAAGTGGATTATTTTGTGTGTGTGACTGCAGCTTTTAATGTTGGAATGTTTTATATGGTTTTAGTATTATTTAAATTGCTTACGTGTGTGTTTTTATTATTTTTATGTAAGCTGCCCTAAACCAGCCTCAACTAGGAGGGTGGGGTATAAATCTGATAATAAATAAAGGGTAGAATTAGCTGGTTGAGATAGACTCCCTGACCCATTGATTACAGGTGAATAATAGCCAGCTGTTAATAAATGGGTGACAAACACCTCAGGGAGGCTGTAAATGGACGCCCGCTGCCTCAGCCAAAGGCCTGGCGGAAGAGCTCTGTCTTACAGGCCCCGTGGAATGGAAGAAGATCTCACAGGGTCCCGATCTCAATGGGGAGCATGTTCCACCAGGCAGGGGCCAGGGCAGAAAAGGCCCTGGCCCTGGTCAAGGCAAGTCGGACATCTTTCGGGCCAGGGACCACCAGCAGATGTTGGTACATACAGCATAAAGCTCTTTGAGGCGTATACGGGAAGCGGCCATTGCCAATTGACACGAAGATTTCTGAATCTCGAAAATGTAATACCTGTTCGGTACAGGGATGGCTCGGCAATACTAGTTTACTTATTGACCCATTCTAACCCCGAACAGGATATCCATTCAGTGGGCACATCTGGTTGCTGGGCTGGTGCAAAGTCGACAGGGACAAAGAGGAGAGTAATCCATAGAAGATGTGATGAACTAAAGGTTTGTTGATCAGCAGCAGGTAAACAAGAGAGCTCCTGGGTGACATGACTGAGTGGTGGGGACAGGTTACTCTGAATTCTCACTCTTTGTCTTTCTTTGTCCGCTATTCTAAGCCTCCCAAGTTCTCTGTCCTTTCCTTTTTCCTCTGCCTGCCTTTGTTCTTTTTCTGCTAGTATCCTGGCCATTTGAATTTCTTTTTCAGCCTCTATTCGGGCTAACTCTATCTGTAATTTCACGGCCTCAATATTTTGACTAGGATTCTCCTCAGGAATCCCTCCATGTGCCCGTCCATCCCCAGTTGCTTTAACTGTTTTCTGTGGAGGTGCCATTTCTGACAGGAATTTTCTTTTCAGCTGTTCCAATATTTATATTGCAGTTTCCTCTTACTGGCTATGTGCTCGTGTGACACTTATCCGTGGATTTTTGTTCGAAATCCCAGCGCTGCCACCACTTCTGCAACGATCTCAACCGAGTGGAGCCTCAGTTTATACTACTAGATTCAGATTCTCACCCTTTTCTGACTGATCACCTCATCTTTCTGAGGGATGATGAGTTTACTCTAAAAAGTCTCTTCAGGGATTGTATCTCTTGTGGATCGAGGATGTCTGCCGGGTACGAATTCCTATCAATAAGTCAGGCACCAGTGCTTTTGAAAGGCAAACAACACAATTCTTTATTCACAGAAACTCAGCGGGGGGGAATATTTGCACAGAATGAATGCTTCAGTCTGCATTGACATACGCTGTAGTGTTATAACTCTAAGTTTGTCACAGACTGACTTTGGTGCCTTGATACCATTTGTGATTTCCCTTTCCGGTAACCGACTGTGGTTAGACCTTGGACTTTCTGTGTCTGGCTGCCAGAGACTGACTGGTGAGACTATTCCAGCTTTTCCACAGTCTCTTCCAGACCCCTAGTCCTTCCTTTAACCACCTCACAAGTTCCCTTGGAGGAGAGTGCGTGTTACTTTGTGACTACTGTTTTACTCCCTCTAGTGGTCAATTCGATATTACACCGGTTTATATCCAGCATAAAAACCTGCAGTTTAAATCTGCAGGGAGATATGCCACTGCCGGACATAAGCCAGTGTAGTATCGAATTGACCACTAGAGGGAGGAAAACACATGTGGAACAGGGAAACAGGCCCCCTCTCAAAGAAACGGGAACTTACAAATGAGGAAAACAGGAATGTGAGAAAGCCGTGTTTGTAAGCTGCCTTGAGCTCCCTAAGAAGCTAATAAATGTTTTTAATTAATTAATTAGCCCTTGAGCTCCCTATGAAAGGCCGCTAATAAATGTTTTTAATTAATTAATTAGCATGTAGGCATTCTTGAAGAAAGGTCTTTTTCCTCTTCCAAGTGCTCGTAATTGCTCTCCTCCAGTTATGGTGTAATTTTATAGTTGTGCACTGATGAAACCTTTTAAGATTGGGACTCGCTATTTCCCCCCAGACATCACGCATCAGTCTGAGAATAATTCATTTGTCCTAACCCTACCCATTTGGCAAGCATAGTAATTCTGAAATGCCAAACCGTGCTCTAGGTCAGCTGCACAACAAATAAAAGGGCCAAAGCAAGGATATCTAAAGGTCACTGTGTTTTTCTTGGGTGGTTGCAGGGACATTTCAAAACACATTTGCAAAAACCCGCAACGACCGATGCTGTGGCCGAGGCTTAACTGGCATAGCCTGTTCCCGCGCAATGAAAGAAGCGACAGAGGCAAAAGTGATGTTACCAGACGTATTTTATGTCTCACAACAGCGATAGATACAGACGCAGCAGGAGGCAAACCCGATCCCGCCACAGAGGGAAAATTAATCATACACAAGGGCGGGAGGAAACAATATAAAACAGATATAAAAGCAGATTTCCCCGAAGCCTGGACAGATGCTGCGTCCTCCTATAACCTAACCTGCCCTCCCCTTTGGTGGAGCCCTTCCCACACCCCCAAGTCATAGCCAGCAAGCCCTCCTGCGTCCACAGCACTGGATATCGCGGTACTGCAATCGTTATTTGTAGCTGGATTGTGTGCGGACCGTGACTGCAGTAGCACAATATCCAATGACGTGTGGACCCAATGCCTTTGTGGGTCAACAGTCTACGAACTCTGGGATGTCGCGTGCAGGGAATTCGCCCCTCTGCATCCAGCACTTGTTCAAGATCATGGCGAGACAGTCCCTGCACGTGGCATTTCCCATTCCAGTGTTTTAAGGATCCTTCAGGTTTCTCACACAGCATCTTACTTACCGTCACAGTTGGAAGAGGAGGGCAGGGGAGACACAGCACCCTTCCTCTGAACTCTTGGGTGCCATCTTCTGGTCGACACACACCCAGCTTACCAAATGCATGGACTTGTGCCCAGCGGCTCCCCCTGCATCTCAAGCCAATCCACCTGACCCCAAAAGTCCCTTGTTAACACCGAGCTGAGCTATGGATCTCTCCGGCTAATGTGCGCTCTGAACACTGAAAGCCCTCCATGAAGGCAAATTATCCCGCCCCCAGTGTCAATGTTACCAATATAATTCTCCCAATTTTGATGAATTTAGCCCTCTCCAGTATTTAGCCGTTTAACTTCCAGGGGCGCTTCCGTCTCTGGGTAGGTTTGTCCCCTACAACTCCCGATTTGTACCTCTTCTAATCCTGACATACTTCACGAATTATCCCTAGATGTCTGGTTTTTTTACTCTGATGCCCAACAACGTTAGGATCCACTGGAGGATTCAGCTGAAGGTTGTCTCGTGGGTCCTCAGAAAAACAGGAGCAAGCTGAATTCAACTGGCCTCGCTTGCTGCTATTTGTCTGCAGACCGACAAATAGACACTTGAGGAGCACAACAAATGAGGGGCGTTTAGGGGGGCGTTCGAAATACTCCACAAAGGCCTCGACTTGACCAAAGTTGAGTTCGGTGGTTTTCAAGCTTTCTGCCTTCAGGGAACACCTGCCGCCTGAACGTGGAGACCCCGTGCAGAGAATTCTGGGTCTGTTGACGCAAGGCCCCAGTCAGACCCACTGGGCCTCATAATCACTGCATGCGAACAGGGAGACCAAACCAAACAAGTCGCTGGGAGAGCCCTCAATGGACCTCCCGATCAGTTTACATTCGCAAATGGCAGCTGGGTGGTCAGGAATTCAGCGGGGAGGAACCCTTTTTCCTATGGTATATTCTTCTTTTGAAATGCCACTTCCGTTCGCCCCACAGGGAGAGAAATACAGACAACGTCATGGCACTCTGTATATTTCCCCCCGTGACTGTACCCCCAGAGTGGGAGGTAAAGAAAACGGCAGGAGAGGAAAGGGTGCGTCCACGGTCCCAGGCAAGGGGCACTGTGGCTACTGTTTCCCGACCCAAAACGCCCAAGGCGTCTGATCTGGGGTCTCCCAGCGGCTTGTTTCACCCGATGGTCCCTCCCAGCACATTCAAGAACACACCCAAAGACCCTCTCTGAGGACCTCCACTGCAGGGAAGGCTGGAAGTAATGGCCAACCTCTCTGTCTGGAGCACCACTACTGATCTCCACACAGAGGAGGCCCGTGACAAGCTTCTGAGGCGCCCCGGCAGCCATTTTGAAAACCACCGAAACTCGCCATTCAGTGCTGGCTGGCATGACAAATGCTTGGCGGGAAGGGTGGGGCCAATGTGCGTGTGTAAGCGTGGCAGGAGGAAGGGGAGGTTGCGTCTCTCGAACGTGTACATTTTAACCCTGTGACGAGGCAGCTCGTTCTCTTTCAAGGGGTCCCAGAGGAGAGGAGCGAGACTGATCCTGTTCCGTCAGCTAAGGACGGTGTTCCCTCACGGCCTTTGTGCAGCCTAGTCAAGGGCCACAGGTTGCCTTGTGGCCACCGCTGACAGAAAGGGGGGGGGAGCCACAACGTCTGCGTGGCCCAGCCGCCACCACCACTAAATGGAGGGGCGGAGCACCAGGGCCTTCCTCGTGGCTTGGCGACTGCCACTGTGGACGGAGGGCTGTGTCCTTTGCGCGTCAGGTGTGATTCCCCCTCCCCCCCTTCAAGCTCCTAACGGCAGCACAGCAAGACCGGAGTGGGAAAGCTGCCGGAACATTCCTGCCTCAGGTTGCCGGATCCAGAGGCCTCCTGTGCCTTTTAAAGAGTCGTGGGGAAGTCGAGCGGTCCACCCGGTGAGGCTCCTTCTCCCGTCATGGTGCTTTTGTGGCAGGAAAAGTCGCCCCCCGGTTGACTTTCCCCACTTTATGCCACTGTTCACGGCACAGGGGCGCTCGGGTAACGGGCCCCTCGGCAACCTGACCAAACCGCCCTGCCCGGGGGGGGGGGGGGGGGGGGGCCAGGCGGCAACCTTACTTGTGGCCTAGCACCGTGGCAACCCTATCCGTGGCCTAGCACCGTGACAATCCTACCCGTGGCCCATGTGGGCCCTGGGAACGAACGGAGGTATGTGTCTGTGTGTGGAGCACCATGGCATTGTGGATGGGACTACCAACCACCAATCAGAGCTGAGTGTTGACAGGTGGGTGGGGCTGGCCGCCATCCTCTCTGTGTAGGCTGAGTGGAGGACGTGGGAGAGGGGAGAAGCACCACGGCCACTGTGTGGCCTAAAACGCTACCCTAGGGACAGAATAGCACCTCATGCTGCGGCCGCATGATACGTCCCTGGAAGTAGGCATGGCGGAACGGGGAGGCGAGCCGCCCCGATAGATAGGGATGCCACCGAGTACGCAAGAGAAGCTGCCGTTTAAGAAGGGGTGGAGGCCTCCCGGGGAGTCCGTCGGCCCCGCGTGCGAGAACGAGTGCTCGTCACAGAGCGGGAGAGAGAGACGCAGCCTTCCCCCCTTTATTTCCTGGGGGAAAGTAGCAGGACTGGTTAAAATTCACAGGAGAGGGGGTACGGACGGCAGCGGGGGGTCACAGTGCCAGGCTTCGGGGAGGGTGGACGAGAAATTAAAAAGCTACAACCCTACGATAATAAACAACGGCAACACTAATCGAAAAAGGGGGGGAAGGGCATGATCATTCACCACAGTCTCTGGAAAAAAATAATAATAAAGAGAGACAAAAACGAAACCATGTAAAAATCGACGACGGCAGCAGCGGGGCAGGTGGCCAGAGAGAGACACCCACCCCTAAAGGAAAAAACAAGAAGAGTTTTGAGAGAGAGAGAGAAAGAGACGCGATATCCCGTGTTCTTCACCTGGCTTTGAGATTCTATTGTTCTGTGCGTGTTATCGAGTGCGGCTTCTGAGAAACAAAACAATGAGCTGCCTGGGCCGGAAAGCGGCCTGTTTGTGAGATTGCACATGCTTGCAATTGTGTCGTGGTGCGTCGTCGTCTTGGCGTGTGTGTGTGTGTGTCTAGCTTGCGATGAACCTGAAAAGAGTTTGTACAACTTGGCGCCCCTCGCTGGGGCTCCTCCTCCCCTTCCCCCCCACCCCCAAATACCTACCCCATAACCTCAAAAAGTATAACACGAGGCAGGAGAAATCTGGCAGAAGGAAGCCTGTAAGGAAAGGAGTAGTAGTTGCTGGACTTGCAATGGTTCCCCCCCGGCCCCGCCCCCGCCCCTTTGCCCTAGCTTGTTGGAAACGGGGGCTCATCTTAAGCGGAAAAGCTGGAGGCCCGGTTGAGTTTGGTCCCCCGGCCCCCTATTATTCTCCCATGCCACCTATGGTCGTTCTCACCAACCCTGAAGAGATCGGTGGGTTTGGTTTCCGGTGCTGGTGAAATCGTCAGCGTTAAAGGCACAGGTGAGTTGGTGCAGCTCAGGCAAACTGGTTTAAGGGGCATCACCCTTCATAAACTGCAGTTCCCGATGCAGTTCGTTGGGGAAGAAGGGGCGAGCTGAGGGCACGTGTGATCTCGGCATAGTGAAGTTTTTGCAAGGCGGGCATCCTCGGGTTGGGAGCGGGAGGGTCGGAGGAGAGAGACCACTCTAACAGCCTTAGCTCCGCGGTTCGTTTAGATGGAGCCCCTACCTCCTTCTGGGTGCCCACTCCGCTCTGTATAGGGCGGGAATGCAGAGCTTTTTCCACCTGTGTATACTTTCCAGCAAGGCTTCCTTCTCCTGCCTCTCAATGGGTCCCCCAGCGAGCTATCACTAGATATGCTGGAATCTGGGAGCGGAAGGGAAGGCAGCCATGCTACCTCAGAGGCAGTGCCCAGGGGCATTTAGGTTTCTCCCTGTTGCTCGCCAGCTGACGAAGCTGGTAGACTGAGGAAAAGGGGGACTCCTTAGCCAGGGAGGGCCGTGACGGCAGTCTCCCTGGTACACACATGCACGGCACACACACACACACAAACACACCCCAAGGGTCTCTCACGCTTCCCAAGGAAGGTGCGAGAAACCCCGGTTTAGCTTAACAGACTTTTCTTACTGAAGTTTAATCCAAGGGCACTGGCCTAGAGGAAGGGGGAGTGGTGAGTTATGCTAATCAAGCCTGGATTGGGAGATATAAAATCCAGTATTAAAATTAAAAAAAAAGTTTAAGTAAAAATGGCAAGGGATCAATGACTGATCTTTTTCAAACGAGACTCGGTTTTAAACTGAGACTAATGGGGAATTTTTGCCACTTAAGATAATTGGGGGTCACCGGCATCCCGGGGGGGGGGCAAAAGGGTTCCTTTGACTTCAAAGGCTGTATAGAAGGGAGGATTTCTGCCCGTACCTCTTCCCCCACCACCGTAATACTATGGAGGGAGAAACTGTGCTTACGAAGATTCTCTCTTCCATTTTAGCAGTTAGAGCCAGAGGAGGTCTGTCCTGCACAAAATTCGGGGCAACCCTACGAGGAACACTACTGACTAATACTATCACGGTTCTTTTATATCGAAAAGACAAAGAGGAGGTAAGGCAATTTAATCTTTCCACCAACCACTGCTGGTGCAGGAGTATGCAAGGTTTTGAGTTATACAGAACTCTTCCTCTTTGGACAGAACGGAAAGGTAAGCCGGTTTTCAGGCGGCAGAGCGGGTTACGGATACAGACATTTCAGTCGTATCGTGGAAACGCCAATCCATTTTGCACAGCGGCTAAGAATGGATCACCTTTCCATGCTGTCGTCAAATGTCGCAACTAAGATCGTAATCCTATGCACGCTGGCCGGGGAGTAAACCCCAGTGGACGTGGCAGGGCTTACTTCTGAGTAAATATGCATACGAGCAGGCTGGAAAAGGGTTAGGGTGACAACCTCAAAACTGTACACGGTTACCCTGGAGTCAGTTCCACTCAATTAAATGGAGCAGGCTTCAAAGAAAGCATGTTCAGGATTGGGGCACAAGAACATGAGAAAGACAGAGGCTTTCTCTTCGACATGGAATCCTCCCCTCCCCCCAAACCCCTGGTTAAAACAGAAAAACTGGAATGGAATCTTAAACAAAATCATATCCCAGCCAAAAAAAAGAAAAAAGCTATTTTTTTTCCATACGAACCCATTTTCAGGTTGGAACTGCATATATGTCACTGGGTTGCCAATCCCAGTGGGTCAACATCTCCTGTGAAACTCAGGAGTTTGTCTTGATAAGATTCTGGGTTGTTTTTTTTTAAGATTGTCTTTAAAACCTGCTGATTCTATAAATAACATTTGGGTTCCTTAAAATTTTTACATCTAGTTTCCAATTCTCTAGTCCCTGTTTGCTTGTCCAGCTCGTTGTGGCTTACATGAGGCTAAAAACCATTTTTTTTTTCCTTTTGCCTTTTTCCTAATAAAAAGTTTTTGATTTTTATTACAACTTTTAGGATTCAACGAGCCACAAAATTACCCCCATGTGATGAAAAATGAGGGTGGGGGGAGCTTCTTCAAAAAAGCGAGAAATATTTCTGCTAATACGAGATAATACGAGGAACAGAGATCTAAAATTCTATTTTTAAACACATATTTTTTAAAAAATTAGGTCAGCTCCCCTGATCTTTTCAATACATTCAGTTTCCTTATGTTTTAAAACGCATGGCCTTGACCCCCGAGAAGTGTTTTGGCTCCTGCAAGTGTAAACAGAGCTTAAACGGGGTCAAAAATGTGGCCAAAAGCACCATGATTGCCTCTACCTCACTGTGGAAAATAATTCAAATCGATTACATTTTTGGCCACTTCAGGAAAAAAGAAATGGAATATGGGGTAGCAACAAAAGGAAAAAATGGACCGTGACCAAAAAATGTGTCTCTCGGTTAACTGAGGCGCTGTTGATGCCCTCCATATCCCTTTGGTAAGGGCGAGAGGCTCGCTGAGGTAAATGAGTAGGGCGCTACCGCCCAAGAGGCACCTGAAGGATTCTGGGAAATAGAGGACGGGAGTCTCCTGAGAGGTGTAGAGCTGACATTAACTCTCCTCCCAAAGAGTCGTGTGATATTAGAGCGAGTCCCCCTTTTTCCCCATCCCAAGATCAGGTGGTCCCAGTTACTTCAGGAATGGGTGGAATCGTGCGAGAAGCTTGGGACATGGACAAGGAAATTGCCCCGCTTACGTTCACAGGCGACAGCTTTGGGGTTGGCACAAAGCTGAGGACGGGGAAAAGGAAAGTGTGTAACGCACTCCGCGTTCCTTATTTCAAAGGAGGCGGGAGTAAGCTTGGTATCCTGACCATCCCTGGCCAGACCGCCTCACGTATCACATTGTGGTTCTGCCTTCTCCTTTGGGAATTGAACCGCACCGAGTACCCCGTACGTTAGGCGGGGACTGGGCGCATTGACATAACCCCACCACCGGCTTCTAGTCTCAGGAATATTAAAAGGATACGTACTCGGGGCAAGGTGGGAGATTGTCCCTAAAGGCGCAGGCTCCTAAGGTCTGCTGGGCCTTCCTCCCTCGCCATCTCCGGAGGAGAGAGGCTGCCCGATAAGGGGGACAGGACTGAGGTAGGAAGAGTACTAAGGACCCTGGCGGAGGCTGCGGGGGGCGGCCGGGGGAAGAAGGCTTAGAGGAGGCGCAGGACGAGGGGTAGGAGGAGGAGGAAGAAAGGAGCCCCTCCAACTCTGCCTCTCATGGATGATTTTGGGGTTGGATTTGGTTCCGTTTGTCCCATCTGCGAAGCAGGAGTGCGGGATGAAGGTGTGGCTGCGGCCCGGCTGCCTCCTCAGGTGGCCTGGTCCAACTCGACGAGGAGCTCCTCCCCGAGCTGGAAGTGTTCTCCACTGCGCACGGAAGCCTCGTCCTCACCGTCGTACAGGGCCAGCTGAGAGAGCGCTGGTCCGTCCACTACGAAAGGCAGCATGTCCCCCAAGAGGCCTGGAGACGGGGGGGGGTTGGGGAAGACCAGACAAGAGGAGATAGAGGAGGGGGGGGGGATATTGCAGGTTTTGAAACAGAAGCGGTGCCTTTTGGGGGGAAAGACAGGATTATCATGTGGCAGTGGGTTCCGCGGGCCAAAGTTTTTACAGTAGAAGCAGAGCTCACTCAACACTCTCCTCTGTATAAATACAGGAAGTAGCCCATCCTGGACTCAGAGCAGACCCAGACGCGGGTGGGGTGGGGGGGGATCACCAGTGTCCTACTACGCAGCATCATGACACCAAAGAGACGCAAAGGATCCCCATGTGCAGGGGTCATTTCGTAGAAAAAGAGGTGCAGGAGCTCATTAGCATAACTCATTTGCATATGCCACACCCCATGACATCACCAGAAGTGTGTCAGAAGGCAACACCCACCGCTCAGGCTCCACTGGACTGTTTTGGATCACTAGCTATTGGGGGGGGGGGGGGGGGGGCGGATCGGCCCTGCAGGTATAATGTATGTGCAGATCTGTCCTCACAGAGGAGGGAGAGCTTGTACCTGAATAAAACTGGGTCTTAAAGGTGCCACTGGACTGTTTTGGATCACTAGCTATGGGGGGGGGAACATGCAGATCTGTCCTCGCAGAGGAGGGAGAGCTTGTACCTGAATAAAACTTGGTCTTAAAGGTGCCACTGGACTGTTTTGGATTGCTAGCTATAGGGGGTGGGAGCGCGCAGATCTGCCCTCACAGAGGAGGGAGAGCTTGTACCTGAAGGCGGGCGGGCCGGAGGGGGATTTTTTCTGCAACTTACCTGGCTGCTTCTTGTGGCCCAACTGAGGGCTGCTGAGAGCAGGGGGTGGGGCTTGTTGCATGTGCCCACCCCCCGGGCTCCTTACTGCCGGAGCTCCGCTCCTGTGCGCTCCTGCAGGAAATGACCCCTGGCTGTGGAGATTAAAAGGCATCCTGGCAAGTAGAGCTTCTGCCTCAAGTACTGAAGAGTTACTATGAGATAGATTCAGCTGTGCAGCCATGTTGGCGTGAAGCAACAGGACAAGGTTTGAGTCCGGTGGCACCATTAAGACCCATGTGGCAGAATTTTGTATTAAGGGAGACGCGGCTATTTAATGTATAAGCTATATTGAATGGATGTAGCAAACGCAGACTTCGGTTTCTTCCCATGAAGCACTGCAGTTATGGCCACTGTCTCCTTCTTAGTGTTAAACGGTCCCTGGCTGTGAACGAACGGTTTCGCACCCACAGCCCACGTTCCTTTAGCCAAAACATACTAAGCCCCAAGGAGTAATATCTAGATATTTTTGTCTATACCTCGCCTGCTCTGGCCAGAGGCTCTGGCCTACTAGATAGCCCTCAGGGAGGAAAGGTTTATGGTTTCATGGTGCCATCCAGGAGAAGGGTCTGGCTACCGGTGAGCTCCTGAAATTCCCACGGGACCTCTGATGTCTGTTTTTTATTATCTCGCAAAAGGGAATAAATATTGTCCAGGTTCCGTTGTTCAGCACCAGTTCCTGAGCGCCCTTTCGGGGTCTTCGGTTGGTGGTCAAGAGGCGTCTCTTTCTTAATTGTGTCCACGGCCGCTTTTGGGGAATGCTCTGAGCTTTTTTTTCTTATGGTAAAGTTCAAATACAGAGATAATACTGCAGGATTATCGCGTCCTCTTCTCTTTCCAACCAAGACCTGGTGTCCTGCTAGAACCCCAGCGAGACCAGTGAACCAAATTGAAGCTGGTACTCCAGGTGGAAGTCGGGTGACCAGGTAAATTATTTTTCCCCCCTGCAACAACCAACAAAGCTTAATTCTAGGTATAAGCTTTCGTGGGCACGGACACTTCTTCAGATTCGTATCTGAAGCAGTGTGCTCGCACATGAACGATTACGCCCAGAATTAAACTTTGCTGCTCTTAAAGGTGCCACTGGACTCAAACTTTGTTCAGGTACTATAAGACCGATTTCACACAAGAGCTGCGCCGCGGTCGCGCCTCCCTTTGCCCCGCTGCTATCGGTCGATTCCCATTCGAAGCCGCAGGGCCACGTTTTAACCCGCGGGGCTTCGCCCAATTTCCCCCACGGTTTCGTGATCCTCAAAAAACAGGATCACGAGACCGCGGGGGAAATCCGTTTTGACCTGCGACCGTGCGGCTTCGGGTGGGAAATTGATCAATAGAAGTGGGGCAAAGGGAGGCATGACAGCGGCGCAGCTCTTGTGTGAAATTGGTGTAAGAGGTACACGTAACCTCACTTCCTAACATTTTGTGTTTGGCGCCACCCTCCTGCAGTGGCCGTTTTGTGGCTGTGCTAGGGTTGCCAAGTCCCCCCGGGGCTTGAGAGGCCCATTCCCTGCCAGCGGACCCCACCCCCAAAGCACGTGACGTGCCCGGTGTGTGTGACATGCCCGGAGGTAACGCAATCTCATCGGGCACGTTGTGGGGGGACGCTCTATCATCCGAGGGAATACACTATAGTTTTCCCTCGGATGACTGTGGCCCCGCCCCCAACGTGCGTGACGCTTCCGGGTGACATCCTGGAGTCCCCCCGCTACTAAGAAATTTGGACTTGGCAACCCTAGGCTACGCCCACCACCTTGCATCCGACTTCCAAATGTGCCCATGGGTTCTATCTCTGAAATATGTATTCTTACTAATATATCTCATTTTACTCGTCGTATGTAACAACCCATGACATTTGATAAACTTCATGAATCTCTGTTTTCCCCCTATTTCCCCCTCTTCCCTTGCGTACCCCACTTTCTTTTTGAGAAAATTAAAACAAAAATGAATCATAAAACGTTGGGAGGCTCCTGGGTTAGGGACTGTGAACCAGTGCTCCCTCTAAGCTGTGGAGTCCTGTGAGCAAAAATTCTACTTTGTGAGCTACTGGCATTAAAAGTCGTGAGCGAGCGATTTGGTTGCTGCATCAATTAGTTTGCTCTGGAGCCCTCCTTCCTGAGCGAAGGCAAGAATGCATGAGCCGGAGGCTAAAAAACTGTGAGCTGGCTCATACTAACTCTGCTGTAAACTATACCACTGTGTTTATTGTTACAGGCTCCTCCTTTGTCATTTCTTGCATTTGTCTAATGTGTCTCATTAATACTTATGGCTCTGCTTCACCTTTGGTTGCATCCAGATTTCTACAGGTCAGATCCTACAGCACTGTTTACTGTATGTTCCACCCTGTGGACTGCACTGACTTATGCCACGTAGGGGCCGCAGTGGCTCAGTGGTTAAGATGCTAAACTGCAGACCGGAAGGTCGGTAGTTCAGCAGTCCGAGACCCGAGTGCCGCAGGACGGAGTGAGCTCCCGTCTCGGACCCCAGCTCCTGCCAACCCAGCAGTTCAAAAGCAATAAATTGCAAGTCGACAAACAGGTCCCGCCTCGGTGGGAAGGGAACAGCGTTCCGTGCACCTCGGCGTCTAGTCATGCCGGCCACGTGACCACGGAGACGTCTTTGGACAGCGCTGGCTCATCGGCTTGGAAACGGAGATGAGCACCGCACCCCTAGAGTCGGACTCGACTGGCTTTCGAGCAAGGGAGACCTTTACCCTTTACCTTATGCTGCGTAATCCACCTGGAGGCCCAGTGAGAAAGCCGGACTAGAAAGAACGGTAGTAAACAAACGGTCACTAGGGTGACTGACCCGGAAGGCACAGAACGCGTCTGCACGCGTGTGGCCTTGATCCCCGCCATCTCTTTTGCCCCGCCCACCCCACGGCCTTCATCCACACAGGCCAATCGGCAACAGAAACAAAGTGCGTGATGCTCACTCATTGGCTCCTCCAGAGACAGCAGCTTCCTGCCCAGAACCATGTTGCTTCCGAAGCCGCGCTCAGCTCTGGCATCCAGACACTCCTCCACACTCAAGAGGAAACCCTGGAAGGAGAAGAGAGCAGGTCCCCTGAAGGAGGAGCCCCCCGCAGTCCCGGCTGGGGGAAAGGGGTGAGCGTGCCAAACCGACGCATTTGCATTTGTTTGTGTTTAGGTATATATCCCGTTTTCCTCCCGACTTGGGACTCAAAAGCGGTTTTAGAACATCGCTCTTCCCTCCTCCGTTTTCTTGCAACAAGCACAGATGGCTTCAACAGGGGACTGGAGAAACGTTCTGGGGGTCAATCAGTGGCTCTCAGCCACAAGGTATAGATGGAAGGCTCTGTCTGGGGCAGTTACGCTCTGTATTCTTGGTGCTTAGGGAGCAAGAGTGGGAGGGCTTCTGGAGTTCTGGCCCTGCTGGTGGATCTCCTGATGGCCTCTGGGTTTTGGCCACTGCATGGAAGACTCTGTCTGGGGCAGTGATGCTCTGTCTTCTGGGTGCTTGGGGGGGGGGCAAGAGTGGGAGGACTTCTGGAGTTCTGGCCCCACTGGTGGACCTCCTGATGGCACCTGGGTTTTTGGCCACTGTGTGACACCGAGTGTTGGACTGGATGGGCCATTGGCCTGATCCAACATGACTTCTTTTACTTATGTCTGGGGCAGGGATGCTCTGTATTCTTGGTGCTTGGGGGGGGGCAAGAGTGGGAGGGCTTCTGGAGTTCTGGCCCCACTGGTGGACCTCCTAATGGTACCTGGGTTTTGGCCACTTTGTGACACAGAGTGTTGGACTGGAGGGGCCATTGGCCTGATCCAACATTTCTCTTATGTTCTTATGTCTGGGGCAGGGATGCTCTGTCTTCTGGGTGCTTGGGGGGGGCAAGAGGGGGAGGGCTTCTGGAGTTCTGGCTCTGCTGGTGGACCACCTGATGGCCCCTGGGTTTTGGCCACTGTGTGACACAGAGTGTTGGACTAGATGGGCCATTGGCCTGATCCAACATGGTTTCTCTTGTGTTGTTATGTCTGGGGCAGTGATGCTCTGTCTTCTTGGTGCTTGGGGGGGCAAGAGTGGGAGGACTTCTGGAGTTCTGGCCCTGATGGTGGATCTCCTATTGGCCCCTGGGTTTTGGCTACTGCATGGAAGACTCTGTCTGAGGCAGTGATGCTCTGTCTTCTTGGTGTTTGGTGGGGCACAGTGGGAGGGCTTCTAGTGTCCCGACCCCACTGCTGGACCTCCTGAGGGCACCTGGTGTTTTTGGCCACTGTGTGACACAGAGTGTCAGACTGGATGGGCCCTTGGCCTGATCCAACATTGGCTTCTCTTACGTTCCTAACCCTGCGAGGTAGGCCAGGGTGAGAGTCTGTGACGGACCCAAGATCACCCAGCAAGCTTCCATGATAGAAGCGGGGATTCAAACCCGGGTCACCCAGAGTCCTAGTTCGACACTCTACCTACTCAACCGCACTGGCTTTCATGACGAGCGCACCCTGGGCTGCAGGGAGGGGGAGGGGGAGATGGGGATGAGCGAGAGAACTTTCACACCTACCAGGCTCAGGGATGGCATCAGAAACCCGTCGGGCTCGTGGCCGTGGGCACGCTTGGGGGCCCCCGCCTCCAGGAAGATGTCCCCCTCCTCTTCCGCACTCAGGTCCCGAGCCCTGCAAGGGAAGCAGGGATGGGGAGATGTGAGCCAGCCCGACTGTCGAAACAGAAGCACAAAGAAACAGAAGCGGTGCCGAAGTTCCGCACTGAGACAATCCCCCACCCCTAGCAAGGCTGTCCGCCTGAACCCTCCCCCCCCCCCGTCCTGCCGGTTAGCAAAAACGTACAACATTCTGGCATCACAACACCCTTGAAATTCTACACCTTGAAGTGTAGTGGTTTGCAGTGTTCCCTCTAAGCTGGGTCAGTGTGAGCTAGCTCACAGTTTTTTTAAGCCTCCGGCTCACACACTTTTGTCTTAGCTCGGGAAGGAGGGCTCCGGAGCAAATTGGTCCACACAGCAGCCAAATCGCTCGCTCACAACTTTAAGGCCAGTAGCTCATAGACTTGAATTTTTGCTCACAGGACTCCACAGCTTAGAGGGAGCATTGGTGGTTTGGTGTCGTGGTTAAGTGCGCGGACTCTAATCTGGGAGAACCGGGTTTGATTCCCCACTCCTCCACTCGCAGCTGCTGGATGACCTTGGGCAAGCCATAGTTCTGTCAGAGCTGTCCTCTCAAGAGCCGTTTTTGTCAAGAGCTCTCTCGGCCCCACCGACCTCACAGCCAGTGTCTGTTGTGGAGAGGGGAAGGGAAAAGGAGTTTGTCAGCCACCCTTCACTTGGAGTGAAGGGTGGGGTATAAATCCAATCTTTTCCTCTTCCTCTACACAAGTTGCCCCCTACCTTTTCTTTGCGTAATTCAAACTGATATACTTAGCTGGGCAGCCCTGACCCAGATGGCCCAGACTAGCCGATCTCGTCAGATCTCAGAAGCTAAGCAGGGTCGGCCCTGGTTACTACTCGGATGGGAGACCACCAAGGAAGTCCAGTGTCGCTACGCAGAGGCAGGCGATGGCCAACCCACCTCTGACCGTCTCTTGCCTTGAAAACCCTCCGGGTTTGCTGTAAGTCAGCTGCGACTCGACGCCACTTTCCACCATCACGCACTCGGCTGCGCCCATTCCGCACGCCGTCCCTCCGCCTGGTTGCTGACCAGCAAGTGATGCGCTCTGCTTAGAAGATTACTTTGCCACTCTTAAGTGGGGGGGAACGGTAACGAAGAGCGATTTAGGTTACCTGGATCTCCCCCCTGCCTTTTTTTTTTTTTGCAACTCCAGAACCTGTGAGCAAGGCCTTCAGGTGCGGGAAGAAAGAATTCGGGAGTCCTGGGGAAGCGGGAAGGAACTGGCTGGTTGTCTCCAAAGTCCTGGTCTTCCGCAGAATTCCCTGTAGTTTGATTAAGCTGGTATTTTGCCACTGCATGCAGAGCAAGCAAATGAATACAAGCTCCGTGTCCCTTCAGAGGTCAGAGGCAGCTGCTGGTGTGACCTTGGGACAGTCACAAGTTCCCTCAGCGCTGTTCTCTCAAGGGCAGTCCTCGAAAGAGCTCTCTCAGCCCCACCTCCCTCACAGGGTGTCTGTTGTGGGGAAGGGAAGGGAAACGAGATTGTCAGCCGCTCTTTGGGTAGTGAAGGGCGGGGTATGAATCCAATCTCTTCTTCTTCATCATCTGAATCCCTGGAGAAAGGGAAAGTATCCGGGAGGGAGAGGGAATTTCTTTACTACTGGAACACTGGCCGGAACGGAGCTCCATCAGAAGATCAGAGAGGCGGTTCCAGTTCTAGTGCAAAAAGAGCACCTGTTATGCAAATAAGCCTTTAGGCGTGAATTAATTGAACTTTTGGATGACTCTTCATGGCGCCAATTAAATAACAAGCTGTGGATGGGTTAACAGCCTTTATCTTTGCCAGAGAGCAAATATAAGAAACGGTAATCGTGCAAACATGCTGGGGAGTGTGAAACCAACGAAGAAAGAAAAGATCTTACAGAAGAATAGAACTCACAGCCAGGGGTCATTTCGTAGAAAAAGAGGTGCAGGAGCTCATTAGCATAATTTATTTGCAGATGCCACACCCCCTGACATCATCGAAAGTGTGTCAGAAGACAACACCCACCGCTCAGGCTCCACTGGACTGTTTTGGATTGCTAGCTATTGGGGGGGGGGGGGGGGGCTT
>NW_015171546.1:268983-277119 GCF_001447785.1 Gekko japonicus
GCCACTGGACTGTTTTGGACCGGGGGGGGGCAGGGGGGGGCTCTGCAGCTTACCTGGCTGCTTCTTGCTCTGACTGAGGGCTGCTGGGAGCAGGGGGTGGGGCTTGTTTCATGTGCCCGCCCCCTGGGCTCTTTACTGCCGGAGCTCCGCTCCTGTGCGCCCCCGCAGGAAATGACCCCTGCTCACAACTAAATTAAAAACGTGTGCCGCTGTCATCACATTTCCACACAGGCAGACAGGGAGGAACCAAACAAAATCTCACCTCTGCCCTTGTTCACAACTACCTCCGCCCACTACCTCCGGCGGGGACGAGGCGTGCGCAAACGAAAGCCGGAAAATTGTATGCGGGAACGCCAATGAAGCTCACGCTCGCACTCAAGATACCGCTGTGGCATCCTGGTTTGATTTACGGGACGGGATGGAGCTCCCTTCTCGTGTTCCCAGCAGGGGTCCCCAACCTTTTGAAGCCTCCGGGCACATTGGGAATTCTGACAGGGCATGGTGAGCGCAGTCACAAAACGGCTGACCTTCTCTCACACAATGAAGATCTTTGTGCTGTGGTGGCAGCTGCTGCCAAAGCAACTGTCATGATCTGGGCTGTGCCACCAGAGGCCTAGTCGGCCCAGGGAGCCTGGCTAGCAGTAGGTGAGGCTGGGCCTACAACCCCCAGAAGCCCCTGAGAGGTTCTGGAGCCAAAATTGACCAATAGGGAAGAAGAGGGCTGGGAAACAAAAGGGCTGGTGCCAGAGCAGAAGCTGTTCTTTCTTCCCAGAGGGCAGAGCCAGAAGGAAGGCTGCTGCAGGAAGAAACCTTCATCCTGAGGGGAGGGTGAGTAGTCTAGTGCCACTTGGAATAGTGAGCTAGAGACAGTATACATTCAGACACGTTAGGGCATTTGATTGCTTTTCTTTTCACCCACTTACTGTTATTATTCTGCACCTTGTTGTTTGACCTCCTATAAAATAAACCTTTTCCTTGTTTCACTCTGCCTGGTCCCTCATGCCTGTTATTTGGCCCAAAAGGGAGGTCTGAAGGTCTTGGGAGGGTGCTCTGGGCCTTCTCAAGGGATCCTAAATCCAGGGTGGTGGCAGCGTCAGGTGACGCCCCACCTGAGTCATGACAGCAACATTTAAAAAAATCCGCACAGCCAATCGAATCTCCTATCGTTGTCAGAAATACTGCTGGGCAAAAGCTCTACCTGGCCCAACCCATCACTAAAAACACTTGGCGGGAGCCAGAAAAGGTATCAGCGAATGCCATGGCGCCCACGGGCGCCCCGTTGGGGGACTCCTGGGGTAGAGACTGTCACTGCATTTCCAGTGGACCCGCTGTCGCGGAATTAGTGCCTGGATTGAGGCTCAGGCCTCTGTTAAACCTAGGTGAGTTTAATTTCTATTGCAGAATCTGTGTTTCTGTTTCACAGGAGGCTTCAGGACTCTGCCAAGTGCCGTGGCCTTCGGGTACCGATAACCCTAGATACGACCTTTGCCTTACATGATTTTTGCCATTTGGAATGTTTATACATTATCCGATTCTAGAGTATCAGTGAACTAGCTTCCTTGACTCTCTGAGTCAACCTGGCTTAATTCAGCTTTCCTTGACATTCCTGACCCCAGAGAGAGAAGAATGGGCTGAGCTTTGTCGTGGACGTCAGAGACAGAATCATAGAGTTGGAAGCAATGTTCCCTCTAAGCTGTGGAGTCTTGTGAGCAAAAATCCTACCTTGTGAGCTCCTGGCATGAAAGTTGTGAGCCAGTGATTTGGTTGCTGCATGAATTAGTTTCCTCTGGAGCCCTCCTTCCTGAGCTGAGACAAAACTGTGTGAGCCAGAGACCCCGTTGAGGGACTCCTGGGGTAGAGACTGGCACTGCATTTCCAATGGATCCGCTGTCGCGGAATTAGGGCCTGGGTTGAGGCTCAGGCCTCTGTTAAACCTAGGTGAGTTTAATTTCTATCGCAGAATTTGTGTTTCTGTTTCCCAGGAGGCTTCAGGACTCTGCCAAGTGCTGTGGCCTTTGGGTACCGATAACCTTAGATACGACCTTTGCCTTACATGATTTTTGCCATTTGGAATGTTTATACATTATCCGATTCTAGAGTATCAGTGAACTAGCTTTAAGTGCACGACTTACGTACTGGGGGTTGCGTTGAAAAATTCTATGTTGACTATTGAAATGCTCAGGGCTTTTTTGGTAGAAAAAGTCCAGCAGGAACTCATTAGCATAATAGGCCACACCCAGTAGCAGAAACTCATTAGCATATTAGGCCACACCCATGACAGCACTGCTTATTAGCATATTAGGCCACACCCCCATGTTACCAGAAGTGTGGTCATGCAGCCACACCCACCTTTTGCTTCTTATTCTGTTGACCTTGTTTGTGGTCAAAACCCAGGGCTCTTTTTGTCGCAGGAACTCCTTTGCATGTTAGGCCACACACCCCTAATGTAACAAATCCTAATGAGTTTCTGCTGTTCGGTGTGGCCTATTATGCTAATGAGTTCCTGCTGGGCGTGGCCAACTTGGGAGCCAGCCAGAACTCCGTTCCTGTCTGTTCCTGCCCATAAAATAGCCCTGGAAATGCTACAAAAGTGTTTTCTGACTTAAGAGTGTGTGATAGAATAAACTGAGTTTTGGTTCAGAACAACCGTCTCTCTCTTGATGAAGAAGAGATTAGATTTATACCCCGCCCTTCATTCGGAGTCTCGGAGCGGCTTAAAATCTCCTTTCCCTTCCTCTCCCCACAACAGACACCCGGTGAGGAAGGTGGGGCTGAGAGAGCTCTTTCGAGGACTGCCCTTGAGAGAACAGCTCTGAGAGAACGTGCGACTCACCCAAGTTTACCCAGCTGGCTGCTTGTGGAGAAGTGGGGAATCGAACCCGGTTCTTTCTGACTGGAGCCCGCGCTCCTAACCACTACTCCAAACTGGCTCTCAGTCTGATGCAATTGGGAAACCCAATTCCCTCCCTCCAAAAATGAACACTGTGGGGAAGGGGAGTGCGTGGAAAGGTTCCTGCACCCCTGATTTCCCCAACACTCGCTTGACCCCAATTCATAATTTGTTCACATCCCACCCACCCCCGGGCATACGAGTGAATCCCCCTACCTCTTCCTACCACCCAAGGCCACTGGGACGTTTGGACTGGTCCCTTCCTCCAGCCCCTGGATCTTCACAGATGCCACCATTTCTACCACCTGCCCGGCATCGCACTGGTCGCTTTCCAGAGGCTGGGAGGGGCGGGGCTGGCTCAGACTGGTGTCGCTGCCCCAGCGAGGAAGGGCGGTCGATTCAGGTGGGCGGGGAGACACCCCATGGAAGCTTCTGGAACGGGGCCGCGGAGGTGGCGAGGTGGGCCGGGTTCTGGCGTCCCCCCGCTTCTCGGCCAGCCACGGCAGGTGCTCGGTGCTGCTCAGCTGAAAATCATCGTCCATCGAGATGTAGGGAGCCAGCATCTCTAAGTCCAGGCCTTCGCAGTCCTGCAGGGGGCAGCAGAGAGTTATCGGCAACACGGGACACGAAGGCCGGAACGAATTTACGGGGCAAGAGAATTCGCGGCCAGATTTGCGCTATTTGAATCAGTTCACAATTTTTTTAAAAAAATTAAGTTCTAGTTGGGTGCATGGTGCGCGTGTGTGTTTTAAACACCACATTTCTAAATATAAACAATAAAAAAGAATAAAATCATGGATACTGTTGAATCAAGGGAAGGTAACGCAACGATATCACTTCCGACAAAACTGATCCCCTAAAGCGTAACGGTGGCCAGCCCCGTAGCTAGGGAATTCTTTGGGAGGGGGCCTCGGGGGGCCCCACCAGCTAATTAAATGGAAGTACAGTGCAGGTGGTAAGTTGGAGCACGTTGGGGGCAGCCCAGGAGGGAGGGGCCCCAGAAGAAACACTGGGGGGGGGGCGGCCCCATGTTAGCTGCGGGCCAGCGTAAGGGCTCTTTTTGTAGCAGGTACTCATTTGCATATTAAGCGACACACCCCTAATGTAGCCAATCCTCCAAGAGCTTACAGTAGCTCCTGTAAGAAGAGCTCTGTAAGCTCTTGGAGGATTGGCTACATTAGGGGTGTGTGGCCTAATATGCAAAGGAGTTCCTGCTACAAAAAGAGCCCTAAACGTAACACTGTTCTTCAGAGTCTGTATTTCAAAAAAACATTTGAAGGTTTCCATCAAATCTGTGCCCCCCCACCCTCTAATATATATATTAAATGACCCCAAATTCCAACCACCTCTGGGGAGGAGTTATTTAAATCTGCAGCAATGTCCAGGAGGAGCCGCGGAGAGATATCTAAGGCCCCACAGGAAGGGGAACGGGCAATTATATCCCTCTCTTCCTCAGAAGTCTTTCCTCAAGATTTCAGGATTTAACAAATCCAGGGCCTTATTTGGCACAGTCAGCTGCCTCTGTTCTATGGCATCCGACGTTCTGTGGTCCGTACTGAACTGGTCCCTGATTCAAATCTCACCTCTACCAAATGTCATTAGGAAAAGCATTCCGTCTCACACCTCATCCGCAGTACGGAGGTACCAACAATCTTGCAGGCCTACTGCAAGGACTACTGTGTCTATAGATATTTATTCATTGATTTATTATTGCATTTCTATCCCACTCTCCCCGCGAACGGGTTCAGGGCGGCTCACGAACAGGGGCACCGTGTGCCAAATATAAAACATTAAAAACAGAATAACAAAACAACCATATTTTACAGTAATAAAGTGCTCAGTGGTTTTACCCATTCAATCGAGTCAAGATGGTGGCCTATAGATGTTACCGAAGGGCCCGCTTCAGCGGTACCGCTCCATCGCAGTACTGTGGCCAGAGCTTTATAATGGGCCGTCCCATTACCCCGTTGTTACCACAAGATAGTTGGTGGCGGTCGTAGTGGTACCACAAGATAGTTGGTGGCGGTGGTAGTGGCGGCTCCTAATTAAAAGCCTGGCGGAAGAGCTCCGTCTTGCAGGCCCTCCGGAACTGTGAGAGGTCCCGCAGGGCCCTGATCTCCTCCGGGAGCTCATTCCACCAGGTAGGAGCCACCACTGAAAAGGCCCTGGTTGCCAGAAGATGTGAAGTGCTCTAGACACTGGAAGCAACATGCGGATGTATCCCGGCATTTCCCCACCACCACCCTGTCCTTCTCGTCTTCATACAGAATTTCAGACACATGGAAAGGGACGCTGCTATTCCTGTCTTCTCTCCAATGTCTCACTGGCATTAAAGCGGCAGTAACGTATTTGTTCAGAGCTAGGGTTTAGATCTCTAATCCTTCCTGGAGCGCCGCCACCCCCCGTCCTTCAAAACCCCAATGGCTTTAAGGTCTAGGGACTTGGCTTTTTCCCTCTGCATCTTTTTTTTTTGAAAAGGCGGCAAAAATTCTGAAACCTACTGAATCCTGCAAGACTCCAGTAGCACCTTAAAGGCTAACGAAATTTGTGGCAGGGTACGTTAATCGGAATAAGTCTGGACTTGAAGAAGGGAGCAGTGACTCAGGAAAGCTCCTCCCCTGCCACAGATTTTGTTAACCTTTAAGGTGCTGCTGGACTCTTGCTCTTTTAGAATCCTAGA
The DNA here is from genome assembly GCF_001447785.1 of Gekko japonicus. Classification (NCBI taxonomy): domain Eukaryota; kingdom Metazoa; phylum Chordata; class Lepidosauria; order Squamata; family Gekkonidae; genus Gekko; species Gekko japonicus. The sequence goes on from NW_015171546.1 coordinate 274,554, forward strand.
ACGTTAGAGTTGGAAGGGACCTTGCAGGTCATCTAGTCCAACCCCCTGCACTCTGCAAGAGCACAGCCGAAAGAGAGCCCTACGACAGACCCGAAAGGTGGTCGTCCGGCCTCCGCTTGAAAACGTCCAGCGAAGGAGCCCCCACCACCTCCCGAGGCAGTCTGTTCCACTGCTCAACTGCTCTTACTGTTAGGAAGTTTCTCCTGATATTTAGCTGGTATCGACTCCCTTGTCATTTCCACCCGTTAGATCTAGTCTTGCAATCCGGAGCAAGAGAGGATAGATCTACTCCATCTTCTACATGACAGCCCTTCAAATACTTGAAGACTGCAATCATGTCCCCTCTAAGCCTTCTCTTTCCCAGGCTAAACAGACCCAACCCTTTCAGCCTTTCCTCGTAAGACTTGGACTCCAACCCTCTCACCATCCTGGTTGCCCTCTTCTGGACACGCTCGAGCTCGTCAACATCCTTCCTTCTGCTGCTACAGACAGACTAACACGGCGACTCATCTTGATTTACTTGATCACGTGAACGTAACATATTACACACTCAGAATTCCTGGCCGCATCACATACACACGCGGCAGTACCTGCAGTGCCGTCTCCATCGACTGAGTCTCCTTATTGGCAGCAAACAGCTTCTGGACATTCTCCATGTCGAAAAGGAGTTCGTCCGGCAGGTCAGCCTGGAGACAGAGGAGAAGGAGGCAGAGATCAGGCGAGACTCTTAAGGACTAGGAACTTTACCTCCCGCCTTGACCTGTCTCTGCCACAGCAAGGAGACCAGTACCAAGGTCTTCCCGCCCGCTTCTTAGGGCGCCCTCTATACAATCCATTTCTTACAGAGAAACTTCTCTGTTTATCCGCGATGCATTCTTATTCTTCTGCCCTAGTGGTACATCCCTCCCATCTCCCCCTCAAAGTATCCCATGTGGTACAGTCCCCAACGACACACCTGTCAAAGAATAACCATTCCTCCATCCCCCCCCCCAATAATAAAGCCTGACGAGGCCTGCTAAATCCACCCTCTGGTTCACCTGCACAGACATACCCCTGCTGTCTCGCCCAACAGTTTCCTGACCGGGCTGCTGTTTCCAGAAGCGTTCTTGACCGCCACGGCAGGTTTGGGGGCTGGTGCCGGGGCCCGCGCCCGCGGAGTCCCTCCGGACGGGCTCTGAGCTCCGGGAGGGTCGAAGATCGGGCCCAGGAGCTTCTGGAGGTCGGGGCTGCAGAAACGTTTGGGGTCCAGCTGCAGTTCTTCCTCACTGACGTTGGCCGGACACAAGAAGGCCAGGACCTTGGGGCCACGCAGCTCTGAGGGAGAGGAGAGAGCCAAGTCATGGCCACGGTGGGGCTTTTCGGGGCTCCGCCCACTGTCATAAAGGCCCCAGGCAGGCCAGGCTCGTGGCTACTAGAGCCAGGGCCTTCTCAGTGGCGGCTCCTTACTGGTGGAAGGGCCCTGCGGGATCTTCTGCAGTTCCACAGGGCCTGCAAGACAGAGCTCTTCCACCAGGCCTTCAATTAGGAGCCGCCCACATTACCATCAACGACCACTATTAATATCTGTGGTGGAGCCTGGCTGCAGCGAGATCGAGCCAAATTGCCTGTGCCTGCATGACATGTTACGCCATCTCGGTTAATAATCACTGAGTGCACTTTAATCGGAAATCGTTGATTGTTAGATGTTTTAAATGTTTTGACTGAGTATGATCCTTGGCACACTGTGCCAGGCAATGTGAGCCGCCCTGAGCCCGCTTGCGGGGAAGGCGGGTTATAAATGCAGCAAATAAATAAATACATATAAATAAAGCCACAGCCCCCACAGGATTTTCTCCCCCAAAAGGTTTTTTTTTAAACATTTGAGCCGTTTATTTTTTTAAGGCGCACACTGAGCGGCCACGAGCGAAGAAGAAGCAGCCACCTCTCATGTGAGATGAGGAGATCTGGTTGGCTTGCATCTGTCGTGATCGCTCGACTAGTTTCCATAGGAAACTCGAAGCCTCGTGCTGGGTCTCTGGCCGATCACTTGGGGGGAGGAATATCCAGGCTTTCCCTGGATTTCATGCAGAAGTGAGCCCGACGATGGGCCGTGACTGGGCTCCACGAGCCACTAAATGCAAGATGTGCTGAATCTCAGTCGGGAGACTCTAGCGTTCCACGCACCCAGCTCTCCAGTTGCAGAGAGGCACAGAGCCGGATCGTTAAGTTCAGCCCCGCCAGGAAAGAAAATCTGCCCCACCACCAATGCTCCTTCTAAGCTGTGGAGTCCCGTGAGCAAAGATTCTACTTGGTGAGCGACGGGCATTAAAGTGGTGAGCGAGCCATTCGGCTGCTGCATCAATCAAGTTTGCTCTGGAGCCCTCCTTCCTGAGCTGAGGCAGAAATGGGTGAGCCAGAGGCTAAAAAACTGTGAGTTGGCTCACACTGACTCAGTTTAGAGGGAACACTGCCCACAACCTACAAAATCCTGGTTACAGGCCTGGTCACGGCAGGGTGCTGGCTCCCCATCACCCCCTTCCTCTGCTGCTCAACTCACACCCCCCCCCCCCAAACAATTTCGCCACCA
>NW_015171546.1:277284-281539 GCF_001447785.1 Gekko japonicus
AAAATATTTTAAGACAAGGTGTTCAAATATTTTCCAAATCATTTCTAAAAAATATGTATGGTATCGGATTGATCTAATTTCTGTGCACTGAGGACAAGCAAGTCCTAGGTTACCAACTGAACTCTCCAATGCAAGAACAAGATGCATTTCTTCCTTTAGGAGGTGCTATAGTCACGAGAAAAGAAAAAGGGTTCAGTTTTGTTTTTGCATGTGGGTGGGTATTCTGTTTGTAATAACTGTTTGGATACACTATATTTTTAATAGGCTAGTTGTGATAATTTCATGCCAAGTAAAAACGTCCATAGTCATATTTTATGTTCCTAAAGTAACAGAAGGACTTTCAGTCTGGAAAAGAAAAAAGAAGTGCTAATGTAGCGTTTTTTTCCATTTTCCCGAAAATTTCCGTTTCCCCTCGGAAAAAACCGGGGGGAAAAATGGGTTTTTTCCCGCGCTTCAAAATTTCCAGAAATTTTACATCTCTATCCGTACCGAAGCTGAGGTTGATAATGGTATCTCCGCCGTTGGCGTCCAGCTCCTCCAGGCTCCCGTCGGAGTCCAGTCCTTCGAGGGACGGCGGGGGCAGGCGGCGGTGTTCCCCTTGCCGGTCAGTCTGCTCCAGGGAAAGCACCAAGCCCACCTCCTCCACCTGGCTGTAGAAGGCCAACACGGCTGTTAGGGGGCTACTGTCCCGGCTGCGCAACACCACCCTGATTGGGTAGGGTCTGGCTCAGGATGGGAGGGGTTTAGCTCAGGTGGCCGTAGAGGCAAAGAAAACGGGTTCCTGCCGAAAGTGGACCGAGGAGCAAACAGCTGTTTGAGCTGCCAGTGGTCTGCCGCGGAAGACTGAGATCCAAATCCAGGAGGACCTTAGAGTCCAATGGAGTTTTTGGGGTAGGGGGCCTTCGGAAGTCAAAGCTCCCTTCATCAGATATGAAAGGAGATTTGACTCTCAAATGCTTCCGCTCTGGGAAATCTTGCTGGTCTCTAATGTGCTCCCGGACTTGAACCTGGCTCTCTAACCAGCAGTAGGAGATTTGACTCTCTAATGCTTCTGCTCTGGGAAATCTTGCCGGTCTCTAATGTGCTCCCGGACTTGAACCTGGCTCTTTAACCAGCAGTGGGTCGCCGAGGCCTCTGTCAAAGAAAGAAAGCAAAACGCTTGCTTGGGTCCCCCACCCCACCCCCACCACATCAGTTTGGTGTAGTGGTCTGGAGCATGGACTCTAGTCTGGGGAAACCAGGTTTGATTCCCCATTCCGCCACATGCAGCTGCTGGTGTTACATTGGGTCAGTCGCAAGTTCTCTCGGAGCTGTTCTCTCAAGAGCAGTCCTTGAGAGAGAGATCTCTCAGCCCCACCTACCTCACAGGGTGTCTGTTGTGGGGAGAGGAAGGGAAAAGAGATTGTAAGCCTTCCTTCAAGTGAAGGGTGGGGTATCAATCCAGTCTCTTCTTCTTCTTCCGTTCAACTCCCACATCCACTGTGACAACAGTCCCCCAAACCAGGACTGGCTTTTCACTGCCCTCCATGATCTATCTATTGCCTTTCTGATTACATCCTTTCTCCAAGGAGAAGAAGAAGAGACTGGATTTATACCCCACCCTTCACTACCTGAAGGAGTCTCAGAGAGGCTTACAGTCTCCTTTCCCCCTCCCCTTCCCACAACAGATGCCCTGTGAGGTAAGTGGGGCTGAGAGAGCTCTTTCGAGGACTGCTCTTGAGAGAACAGCTCCGAGAGAACTTGTGACGGACCCAAGGTCACACCAGCAGCTGCACGTGGAGGAGTGGGGAATCAAACCTGGTTTTCCCAGACTGAGAGAGCTCTTTCGAGGACTGCTCTTGAGAGAACAGCTCCGAGAGAACTTGTGACTGACCCAAGGTCACACCAGCAGCTGCACGTGGAGGAGTGGGGAATCAAACCCAGTTCTCCCAGATTAGAGTTGACGCTGCTAACCACTACACCAAACTGGCTCTCAAAGTTCACAAAGGTGTATGGTTCCCCATTCACCCTACTAATCTTCACAGTAAACCTATGAAGAAGGTTGGGGGGGCGCATGTGTGTGGCCCAAGGTCACCCAGCAAGTTTCATGCCAGAGAGGGATTTGCATCTGACCTGCCACTGCTGGAAATGGGGTGCGGGATTCAATGGTCTGATCCAGCACAGGCCCGTAGCTACAGTGGGGCTTTTAGTGGCTCCGCCCCCTTTCGTAAAGGCACAGCTCCACAAGAATTTCTCCTGTAAATGCTTTTTTCAGTAATTTAAAAACATTTTTAAAGGCATATGCTCTTTTAAACAAAATGGGGTGCTGCAGATAACTAATTCCCGCACTGAGCAAGGGGGTTGGAGTGGGTGACCTCTAGGATCCTGTCTAGCTCTGTGTCAAGAAACTGGTCTCCTTTAAGGGAGTTTTTCTGCCTAAGTGTTAGCTTTCTTGACTACAGACCCGCCGGCTTGTTCTCAGAATTGTTGCTTAGACTGGTGGAAGTGATGAACCTGCAGGAGCTGAGAACTGTCATCTAAAGTGGTCGACAACTTGCAATTGAGAGATCTGTCCTGGTCGTAGTTTTCTATTGGCTAAATGGCTCTTCTTTCTGCACTGAGAACTTCAGCCCCACCAGGAAGAAATTTGCCCCACAAGCCACAACATTCTGGCTATGGGCCTGGTCCAGCATTGGGTACTCTTATGTTCTCATGGGCCTAGCTTACCAATTGTCCAGCGGAAAACCCTTTCCTTTGAATAAGGGCAGCCAATAACAAGGCTGCCTTACAATGTCCCCACCCGCATTCTGAAAAGCTCGGCAGGCAGCAAGGAAAGTATTGGTAGACAACATGGCGCCCACGGGCACTGTGTTGGGGAATCCTGCCCTAGACGCCGCTCTTTCCACCATGGTCAAAAGGTACCGCACCGTGCCCTCCCAAAATCTGACCTCAGGATGAAGTGGACACAGACGATGCTCTCAGGCTGGGAGTTCTTGCTGCTGGAGATGACGGTGGCTTGCGTCTGAGTCCACAGGTAGCCTCCGTTCCTGGCCAGAAAGCGGTACTGCCCGGTCACGGCCTGCCCTTTGCTTAGCACTACCGGGAGAAAGTGAAAGACAGACAGTCTGGGACGGACAGATGGACGGATAAGCTGGAAGACGGGGGGAGGAGACGGCAAGGCGCAACAGGCCGTGCTCCCTCGCGGTCCAGAAATTACGTGCTGCCGAAATTTAAAGTTCCCCGTTAACTGACCTACAACCCCACACACACACACAATGCCGTTTCCCACCCTCTCGATCATGCTCCTCCCCCTCTGGACCCTTCCTAATAAGTCAGGCATAACTGCACGGGATTGGTTTGTCATTCTGGTTTTGCAGGGAACCCTGGGAGTTGTAGTCCTGGGCAAGAGGGCACCAGGCGGCTCTCACAGAAGAGTCTCCGCAACTCAGGACTGCAATTCCCAGAATCCTTCAGAGGGATCTGTGAGATTTTTTTAAATGGGCATCAAACCGGCTCAAGGCTGTGGCACAATCCCAGGGTCATGTGATGCAATGGCAGGCAGGGCCAAAGACCGCCTCTGAGCACCCCTCGCCTTGAAATCCCTACGGGGTTCGCCATAAATCGGCTGCGACTTTGGCGTCACTTTCTCTCCACCACCACCGTATTCCGCATCGTGATCCACGTGGCTAGCACAGATTGAAGCATGGACGTATTAATCCCCCCTCACTCAACTCTAGTTTCTGCTGGCTGCAGTGAGACTTTCTGTTGGAAAGTAGTAGCGGGGAGCAGGGGTCATTCCCTGCAGGAGCGCACAGGAGCGGAGCTCCGGCAGTAAAGAGCCCAGGGGGCGGGCACATGCAACAAGCCACACCCCCTGCTCCCAGCAGCCCCCAGTCAGAGCAAGAAGCAGCCAGGTACGCTGCAGAGTCCACCCCCCCGGTCCAAAACAGTCCAGTGGCACCTTTAAGACCAAGTTTTATTCAGGTACAAGCTCTCCCTCCTCTGTGAGAAGAGAAGAAGAAGAGATTGGATTTATACCCCGCCCTTCACTTGGAGTCTCAGAGCGGCTTACAAACTCCTTTTCCCTTCCCCTCCCCACAACAGACACCCTGTGAGGTGGGTGGGGCTGAGAGAACTCTGACACAAACTGCTCTTTTTCAAGGACAGCTGTGCCAGAGCTTGTGGCTGACCCAAGGTCACATCAGCAGGTGTAAGTGGAGGAGTGGGGAATCAAACCCAGTTCTCCCAGATTAGAGTCCGCACACTTAACCACGAC
>NW_015171546.1:282197-285343 GCF_001447785.1 Gekko japonicus
TTTTTCTGTTGCTGGAGGGAGGGGGGTCTTTAAAAGTTTTCTACAGATTGGACTGTCACCATCCTTAAAAAGGAACACCCAGGGGAGGAAGGGACAGGGCCGGGCGTGACTTACGGGTGTTGATGCTCTTGCTGACGGAATCAGAGTCCAGGGCGTGGATGTACTCATAGATGGAGCAGCCCAGCAGATCTTTGGGCGTGTAACCGGCCACCTCGGCGATCCTGCCCGGGGAGACGGCGAGAGAAAGATGGCCAGAATGAGACACAGGCACGCCCCTCTCCCAAGACTGGGGTGTTGCCTTTCCAGCTCGGATTCACCCCTGCCGGCCACAGCCCCACCAATAGGATCCAGCTTCTCAAAAGATGATGATGAAGAAGAAAGGATTGGACTTATACCCCGCCCTTCACCACCCGAAGGTGTCACAGAGCGGCTTACAAACTCCTTCCCCTCCCCACAACAGACACCCTGGGAGGTCGGTGGGGCTGAGAGAGCTCTCTCGAGGACTGCCCTTGAGAGAACTGCTCTGAGAGAGCTTGTGACTGACCCAAGGTCACACCAGCAGCTGCACGTGGAGGAGTGGGGAATCAAACCTGGTTCTCCCAGATTAGAGTCTGCGCTCCTAACCACGAGACCAGACTGGCTCACAGCCAGAACCTCCCTCTTGGCCACCCTGAAGTGTGTGTGTGTGTTGGGAAACCCCACCGGCTGCCTCTGACGTGCTCGGGGACAGAGCCAGAGGTCTCTACGAAAGTGCAAAACGGAAAGATATGCTGGAAAGGGGGAGCCCACCTCAGGATTCTGCGATGCCTCTACCAGCTGCAAGGGGGGGGTGGCGGCTAATGAACAGAGACCAGGAGGTTGGCATCCCCTCCTCCCCAAGAAGGAAGGGCCAAGTAATATCCCAGGGAGCCACCCCACGCTTGCTCGCCCCCAATGGCCCATCCAGTCCAACACTCTGTGTCACATAGCAGCCAAAACCCAGGGGCCTCTTTGCAGCTCTCCAGGGTCTCAGGCGGAGGGCTTCCCCATCACTTCCTGCCTGGCCCTTTTAACTGGAGATCCCGGGGATTGAACCTGGGACCTTCTGCATGCCAGGCAGAGCCTCTGCCACTGAGCCACAGCCCCACTTCATGGCTCTCCAGGGTCTCAGGCGGAGGGCTTCCCCATCACTTCCTGCCTGGCCCTTTTAACTGGAGATCCCGGGGATTGAACCTGGGACCTTCTGCATGCCAGGCAGAGCCTCTGCCACTGAGCCACAGCCCCACTTCATGGCTCTCCAGGGTCTCAGGCGGAGGGCTTCCCCATCACTTCCTGCCTGGCCCTTTTAACTGGAGATCCCGGGGATTGAACCTGGGACCTTCTGCATGCCAGGCAGAGCCTCTGCCACTGAGCCACAGCCCCACTTCATGGCTCTCCAGGGTCTCAGGCGGAGGGCTTCCCCATCACTTCCTGCCTGGCCCTTTTAACTGGAGATCCCGGGGATTGAACCTGGGACCTTCTGCATGCCAGGCAGAGCCTCTGCCACTGAGCCACAGCCCCACTTCATGGCTCTCCAGGGTCTCAGGCGGAGGGCTTCCCCATCACTTCCTGCCTGGCCCTTTTAACTGGAGATCCCGGGGATTGAACCTGGGACCTTCTGCATGCCAGGCAGAGCCTCTGCCACTGAGCCACAGCCCCACTTCATGGCTCTCCAGGGTCTCAGGCGGAGGGCTTCCCCATCACTTCCTGCCTGGCCCTTTTAACTGGAGATCCCGGGGATTGAACCTGGGACCTTCTGCATGCCAGGCAGAGCCTCTGCCACTGAGCCACAGCCCCACTTCATGGCTCTCCAGGGTCTCAGGCGGAGGGCTTCCCCATCACTTCCTGCCTGGCCCTTTTAACTGGAGATCCCGGGGATTGAACCTGGGACCTTCTGCATGCCAGGCAGAGCCTCTGCCACTGAGCCACAGCCCCACTTCATGGCTCTCCAGGGTCTCAGGCGGAGGGCTTCCCCATCACTTCCTGCCTGGCCCTTTTAACTGGAGATCCCGGGGATTGAACCTGGGACCTTCTGCATGCCAGGCAGAGCCTCTGCCACTGAGCCACAGCCCCACTTCATGGCTCTCCAGGGTCTCAGGCGGAGGGCTTCCCCATCACTTCCTGCCTGGCCCTTTTAACTGGAGATCCCGGGGATTGAACCTGGGACCTTCTGCATGCCAAGCAGACGCTCTACCACTGAGCCACAGCCCCTCCCAGGGGCCATGAGGAGAGGGGAGTTTTGTATTGGGGCAAAGAGCATTGTGGAGCTAAAGGCAGGAGGGCTAGAATACATTCACCTGTTCATTGATTCATTTATATTGGTGCCTTGTCCTTCCCTGCTTCAAGCAGTCGTGGCTCAGTGGTAGAGCGTCTGCTTGGCATGCGGAAGGTCCCAGGTTCAATCCCCGGCATCTCCAGTTAAAAGGAACCAGTGGGAGGTGATGTGAAAGACCGTTCTCTGCCTGAGACCCTGGAAAACTGGTGCCAGTCTGAGTACACAAGACTGACCTTAATGGAACCAAGTCTGTTCGTTTAGGGTCTGTGGCTCAGTGGTAGAGCCTCTGCTTGGCACGCCGAAGGTCCCGGGTTCAATCTCCGGCATCTCCAGTCAAAAGGAGCAGGTGTGAAGTGATAGGAAAGACCTTTCTCTGCCCGAGACCCAGGAGAGCCGCTGCCAGTCCGATTCAACAGAAGGCAGCTTCATGTGACTTTACGATCTACTGTTTTTTAAAACAAAAGCCAGTGCGGCAAAAGCTGCAAGACACAAAAGGTGGGCACAGCTGCCCGAAAAGCACACCAAAGAACAATCCGCCACGGACGAAGCAGCACATACAGGGCTCCGAAAGATTATGGTGTTACATTCAACAGAACACCATGAGCGAGAAAAAGGCTCAGGGGGATGTCCTTGCTAAGGTATTCAAGAAACATGGCCCTGCCTTATGAGAAGAATCACTAACGTGAGTGTCGAAGTATATCTGTATGCAGGGGTCATTTCCTGCGAGAGCGCACAGGAGCGGAGGTCCGGCAGTAAGGAGCCCAGGGGGGCGGGCACATGCAACAAGCCCCACCCCCTGCTCCCAGCAGCCCTCAGTCGTGCCACGAGGAGCAAGAAGCAGTCACGTAAGTTG
>NW_015171546.1:285573-288371 GCF_001447785.1 Gekko japonicus
ACCCGGTTTTATTCAGGTACAAGCTCTCCCTCCTCTGTGAGGGCAGATCTGCGCATCCCCCCCATAGCTAGCAATCCAAAACAGTCCAGTGGCACCTTTAAGACCAAGTTTTATTCAGGTACAAGCTCTCCCTCTTCTGTGAGGACAGATCTGCGCGTCCCCCATCCCCCCCCCCATAGCTAGCAATCCAAAACAGTCCAGTGGAGCCTGAGCAGTGGGTGTTGCCTTCTGACACACTTCCGGTGATGTCAGGGGGTGTGGCATATGCAAATAAGTTATACTAATGAGTTATTCCAATGAGCTCCTGCACCTCTTTTTCTACGAAATGACCCCTGTCTGTATGGCAGTAGGAGGTCTCCCGGGAAGCTCCGCCCCAAAAACGTTCCCACCCTCGCCGCCTCCGCCTCACCTGTCATCGCAGTAGGTGAACTTCATGTCCATGGTGTGGCGGCTGAGGAAGGTGCCGCTGTCCAGAGGCGTCTCGATGTTGGCCGGGTGCGGGATGGCCTCGCAGATCAGCACCAGGCAACGCAGCGGGGGCTCCGTGAAACCCCCCTCCGGCTCCTTGTCCCCCGCTGGCTTGGCAGGCACGTAGGACCTCATGTGGCCGGCACAGTGCAGGACCTGCGGAGAGCGACGGGGCAGAGCAACAGATGAGCGGCGGCAGCTACAGCCGCAGGCCCCGGTCCGCTTGTCCACGAACCCCACCACAGAGACCACAGAAGCATGAGAACGTAAGGGAAGCCATGCTGGATCGGGCCAGCCGCCCATCCAGTCCAACACTCCGTGTCACACAATGGCCCATACCCAGAGGCCATCAGGAGGTCCACCAGCAGGGCAAGAACTCCAGAAGCCCTCCCACTGTTGCCCCCCAAACATCAAGAATAGAGAACATCACTGCTCCAGATATAAGAACATAAGAGAAGCCATGTTGGATCGGGCCAAGGGCCCATCCAGTCCAATATGTTGTGTCACACGGTGGCCAAAACCCAGGGGCCATCAGGAGGTCCATCAGCTGGGCCAGACCTCCAGAAGACCTCCCACTGTTGCCCCCCAAACACCAAGAATAGAGAACATCACTGCTCCAGATATAAGAACATAAGAGAAGCCATGTTGGAGCAGGCCAAGGGCCCATCCAGTCCAATACGCTGTGTCACACGGTGGCCAAAACCCAGAGGCCATCAGGAGGTCCACCAGCAGGGCCAGAACTCCAGAAGCCCTCCCACTGTTGCCCCCCAAACACCAAGAATAGAGAACATCACTGCTCCAGATATAAGAACATAAGAGAAGCCATGTTGGATCAGGCCAATGGCCCATCCAGTCCAACACTCTGTGTCACACAGTAGCCAAAACCCAGGGGCCACCAGGAGGTCCACCAGCGGGGCCAGAACATGAACGCGTCCTGTTTATTTCGAGTTAAAGATTCAGCCTTTGTTGATTAATCGGGAAGGGTAATTTTTTAGATCGGTGAGGCCCATCACCGACTAAAGAGGCTGCGAATTAAGGGATGTTCCTTGCTTATTTCTCCAAAAGCTCCGTTGCTTCCGGTGTGTTGCCCGAATGGAGAATGAAAAAAAGCAGGGGGTCTATTTTCCCAACAATGAGGGACTGCTTTTTCTCAATTCAATTACGCTCTCTCAGACTTTAGCCCAGGGTTCTCCAACACGGTGCCCGTGGGCACCATCGTGCCTGCCGACACCTTCCCTTGTGCCTGCCAAGTGTTTTAAGAAAGGGAGGGTTGAGATGGGGCTCCCACCCAGCAGGGCTTCTGATTGGCTTAGGGTTGCCAGGTCCTACCTGACTGCTAGCGGGGGGACTTCTAATCCTTCCTGGAGATCTTCTAGCGCGCGTGCGCAAAGCATGCACACTGCAATGACATCAACCCGGAAATGATATCATCGTGTTTCCAATGTTGGGGGCGACGTTCTAGGTTTTGGACAAAACTCTATGGGTTTTTTGGGCCTCAAAACCATAGAGTTTTGCCGAAACATAGAGTATCGCCCCTGATGTTGGAGATGCGATACGTCTCTTCCGGGTGATGTCACCGTTTTGCCACCGCCAGGAGAGGACTTCTCGAGGGGGGGGGGCTTCCCCCTCCGGCCAGCTGGGCCGTGGCGGATTGGGGCTCTCGAAATTGGGTGATCTCCTGGCACCCCTGGGGGAATGGCAACCCTAGACGTAGTCTTGGCTTCATTTTCTCTCTCACGTCCTGTGGCGGCCATTTTGTGGTTGCTCCCAACAACCTGTTCTGACAGACAGCGAAAATCCAGGAGCCGATTCATTACAAAGGCACAACATCCAACGGTGTATGGATCTCATCCTGATCATCTTGCTGGACCAGCGGCCCTCAAACTTTTTGAGCCTGTGGGCACCTTTGGAATTTCGGGTGTGTGTGTGGATGGTGAGCACCACTCCAAAATGGCTGCCACAGGAGGCAGAGCCGGCCCTAAAATGGCTGCCACAGGAGGTGGAGCAAAGCCAAATATTCCTTCCTCACATCTCCCGGGAAGAAGGAAAGCCTGAAGGGGGAACGGAGCCACATTCTTACTAAGGAAAGCCCCGGATGGTCACCCCTAAGCCTCCAGTGGAAACCCCTTTCAGTTACATGAGGGCAGCTAGCAACAAACTCTGCCTTACAATGGCCCCGCCCACTCTCTGAAAAGCTTAGCAGGCGCCACGTTGGGGAGCCTTATACTAGAGCTTGGAAACTGTGGGTTCTACTACAGTGCCCTTCCCTCTTTCTGGCAATCTTCTAGAACCTTCCATCCCAGAGAAGAGGAGAGGAGAGGAGAGGAGAG
>NW_015171546.1:288564-289817 GCF_001447785.1 Gekko japonicus
GGAGAGGAGAGGAGAGGAGAGGAGAGGAGAGGAGAGACTGGATTTATACCCTGCCCTTCACTACCCGAAGGAGTCTCAGAGCAGCTTACCATCTCCTTCCCGTTCCCACAACAGACACACCCTGTGAGGTAGGTGGAGCCGAGAGAGCTCTTTCGAGAACTGCTCCTGAGAGAACAGCTCTGAGAGAACTTGTGACTGACCCAAGGTCACACCAGCGGCTGCATGTGAAGGAGCAAGGAATCAAACCCGGTTCTCCCAGATTAGAGTCTGCGCGCCTAACCCCCTACGCCAAACTGGCTCTCGATACAGATACTCAAACCGCCTCTCGTTTCCACGGCAAACATTCCCGGCCCTCCTCTTCGAGAGCGACGGTGGATCCGCAGCCTGTCTCCATGAAGTCCCCGTCTCAGGTTTCTCGATGTCACTCCGACAACACTCCTTGCCCAACCATACAATGCCACGCGCACTCTCTGCCCCACCCACACTCACTTTCCAGGTGGCGGACTTGAGGTTGACGGTGCGCCCCCGGGTAGTCAGGGTGCTCTTCATGCGCAAGGAGAAACTGCGCTCCGTCTTCACTTCCTTCTTCTTTGAAAAACCTGTGGAAGGCGAGGGTAAAAAAAAAAGACCGTAAAGAGGCGGGGCAGGAAGAAGGCAAAGGGAAGAGGAACAGGTGGGCAAGGGTTGAGCGTCTTTTCCGACATGGAGACTGGGGAGCCCAGGTTGATAAAGGGTCGACTTGTTCTAGCGCAGTGCTTCTCAACCTGTGGGTCGTGACCAATGTTCTCTCTAAGCTGTGGAGTCTTGTGAGCAAAAATTCCACAGTGTGAGCTTCTGGCATTAAACTGGTGAGCGAGCAGTTTGGCTGCTGCATCAATTAGTTTGCTCTGGAGCCCTCCTTCCTGAGCAAAGGCAAACACGTGTGAGCCAGAGGCTAAAAAACTGTGAGCTCGCTCACACTAACTCAGCTTAGAGGGAACACTGGTCGCGACCCCTTTGGGGGTCGAACGACCCTTTCACAGGGGTCGCCTAAGACCATCGGAAAATTCGTAACAATGAAAATACATCCTGCATATCAGATATTTACGTTACGATTCATAACAGTAGCAGAATGACAGTTATGAAGTCGCAACGAAAATAATTTTATGGTTGGGGGGTCACCACAACATGAGGAACTGTATTAAAGGGCCGCGGCATTAGGAAGGTTGAGAACCACTGTTCTAGCGGCTCTGAGACCGGAAAAAGGGGGGGGG
>NW_015171546.1:289989-329321 GCF_001447785.1 Gekko japonicus
AAAAAATAAACAAATAAAAAAAATTAATAAAAAATATATATATTTTTAAAAAGTAGAATTTTTGCTCACAAGACTCCACAGCTTAGAGGGAACATTGACGGAGAGTAGTTGGTTCGTCTTCGTCTCGGGGGGAACTTTTAACGGACCAAACAGACAAAAACAGACCCCTGCCCCAAGGGGATTACACATCTTGATTTTTGACACAGAGACAACAGAGAGGAAAAATATGGAGGATCCCGGACTCCCTGGCAGAAATTCCTGGAGATCTGGGGAGGGCAGGGTTTGTGGAAGGAAAGGGGGCCCAACAGGGCGTAACGCCACAGAGTCCACCCTCCAAAGCAGCCATTTCCTCCAGGGGAACTGATCTCTGTCGTCTGGAAATTGGCAGCAATTCCGGAGGATCCCCAGGCCCCATCTGGAGGTAACGGAGCTCACGCGATGCAGCGATTGGAGAACTGAGCTGGGATAGGGGAGACCTGAGTTCGAGTCCTCACTCAGCCACGAAGCGCACAGGGTGATCTCGGGCCAGTCACCCGCAAACAAACTCTCTGCCGATGCAGGGAGAAGAAAACGGAGGAGGAGAGGGACCACGTAGGTCTTCCTGGAGGTTATAATGAGACAGGCAGGTCAAGCCATTTTGGGGAGCAGATGCTAGGAAGGGGAACCTTTCTCTGACCCGGACCCAGCAGAACAAATAAACTAACGGGCCGATTCTCTAGAAGACAGCTTCGTTACACTGAGACGAGAATACTATAAGCGGCTGCAACTACGTCACACGCTATGGAGGCTTGGTTTGACCTACAGTTTCCAGGTCCTCGTGGGAATTGGGGGGGGGGGTTAGGGTTGCCAGATCCAGGTTGGGAAACTTCTGGAGATTTGGGGGTGACCCTCCAAAGCAGCCATTTTCTCCAGAGGAACGGATCTCTGTCGTCTGGAAATTGGCAGCAATTCCGGAGGATTCCCAGGCCCCATCTGGAGGTCATGGAGCTCACGCAGTGCAGCGACTGGATAGCTGAGCCAGGTAGGGGAGACCTGAGTTTGAGTCCTCACTCAGCCACGGAGCTCACAGGGTGATCTCGGGCCAGTCGCCCGCAAACAAACTCTCTGCCGATGCAGGGAGGAGAAAACGGGGAGCCTGGGGAGGACAGGGACCTCAGTGGATCACAGAGTTCACCCTCCAAAGCTCTACCACTGAGCTACAGCCCCTCTTCATGGCTCTCCAGGCTCTCAGGCTGGGGTCTTTCCCACCACCTCCTGCCAGGCCCTTTTAAACGGAGATGCCGGGGATTGAACCTGGGATCTTCTGCATGCCAAGCAGAGGCTCTACTACTGAGCCATGGCCCCTCCCCTGATCTCTGTTGTCTGGAGATGAGCTGTAATTCCAGGGGGTCTCCAGGTCCAACCTAGAGGCTGGCATCCCTGGACTGCAAGGATTATACAATTGCGGTCGAGGCAAGGTGAGGTTTTAAGAAGGGCGGGGGGACATCCTGCAGGTGTTCTGGGAAGCCATTCTAGGAACAAGACAGTTCTAGGTGGGTTGCCGTGTCAGTCTGAAACAGCAGAACAGATTTAGAGTCCAGCGGGGCACCTTTAAGACCAACAAAGGTTTATTCAAGGCATGAGATTTCGTGTGCAAGGCACACTTTATCAAATACATTGGAAAGGAAGCTAGATTTCAAACTTATGGACAGAGGCTGGACAACAAACCATGTAGCATGACGAAGATGCTTTAAGACTGAAGACAGCGATTGGACGGGGCGCGGGATGGACACTCAGAGGCAGAGATTTCATTTCTGCTTTCTTTTCTTTATTTTTTAAAAAATCCATGTTGCTAGTCCTGAAGGTGTCTGAATAGGATTGCCGGGTCTGGGTTGGGAAATACCTGGAGACTTTGGGGGTGGAGCGGGGGCGGGGTTGGGGGAGGGGAGGGGCCTCAGCGTACCACAGTGCCGTAGAGTCCACCCTTCAAAGCAGCCCTTTCCCCCAGGGGAGCTGATCTCTGTCGGCCGGAGACCAGTTGTAATTCCGGAAAATCTCCAGGCCCCACCTGGAGGCTGGCAACCCAACATCTTTTCCTGTGCCACTTTCCTGACCCCGGGGGGGGGGATCTGTTTGCCCAGCTGGGGGGGCTGTGTGTGTCGAGTTCAGCATGTGGCAGATTTCATTTTCGCTTTCTTTACTTAAAAAAAAACATCCACGTTGCTAGTCCTGAAGGTGTCTGAATAGGGCTGCCACGTCGGAGGGGCCTCCGCGTGGTCCAGTGACACAGAGTCCACCCTTCAAAGCAGCCCTTTCCCCCAGGGGAGCTGACCTCTGTCGGCTGGAGACCAGTTGTAATCAGTGTTCCTTCTAAGCTGAGTTAGTGTGAGCCAGCTCACAGTTTTTTAGCCTCCGGCTCACCCCTTTTTGGCTCCGCTCAGGAAGGAGGGCTCCAGAGCAAACTAATTTATGCCGCAGCCAAACTGCTCGCTCACCAGTTTAATGCCAGAAGCTCACACTGTGGAATTTTTGCTCACAAGACTCCACAGCTTAGAGGGAACATTGCCTGTGAGGTAGGCGGGGCTCAGAGAGCCAGGCCCCACCTGGAGGCTGGCAACCCAATCTCCCCAAGATTCAAGCTTCGGGGGGGTGATTACACTTTACCGGCTCAGGCGCTTCGGAGGGGGGGGCCAAGCCTAGACTGCAACCACTAGACTACAATCTAGCGTATTTATGTCATTCTAGAAATCAAAGAACCCCGTTTTAGAAATAAGATACGCATTATTGCAGCGCTCTAGACGGCGTGTACGGTAACTGCCTGCATACAAAGGGGAGGCCCCACGCTGACGAGTCTGTTATTAGTCCCGCAGATGGGGGGGGGGGCGCCTGCAAATACCGGCTGCGTGCGGAACTCACCCTGCCTGGGGCTCAGTACATCTTGCAGTTCTTCCTGATCGCAGGGATGAATGAAATCAAAGACGCTGTGGCCAATGAGCTCCAGCTAGTGGGAGGAAAAGGGAAAATAAGAATCGAGGGGGGGGGGAGTGGGGAGGTCGGAGGCAGTGCGCCCTTCCCATGAAACATGACGCCACATGCGAGGAACATGTGCGTGCGGGAGACCATCTCTGCCAAGAGCGAGCCGATTGGCTGGGGCATCCTCGGAGACGGCCAATCGGGAATCGCAACACCCCCCCCCCTTGTGTTCCCTTTCCCGTCTTCCCACGTATTGTCATTAAGAACTCGAAAGCCGAGAGTCACATACATATTGGGGAAGAAAAACGTCCTCCGAAGGCCTTTGATAGGCAGCAGAAAAGAATGCCTTTCGATTACAAAAGGGAAGACAAAAATAAAATGAAATAAAGGGAGACTATTTGGCAGAAACACTCAAGTCGACATGCTGGAAGCAAATATAATTACTCTGTTTTCGAAGGGAAAAATGAGGCTTTGGTGAATTTTGATGGGTGAATTGGAGCATTTAAACCTCGGCCCTGCTAAGGCAATTTTCCTTGGAGGGAAGGATTATAGTTCCAAAAAGTAAATAAATGGTGGCCGTCGTGTTTTAAATTCTCCAGCAGAACAGAAAATGTCAATTAAGAAATCTATTTGCTGTTGGGGTGTGTGTGTGTGTGGAATTAATAAGTCTCTCTGAAACGTACAGAGAAAAATGCCGGCATTGTTGAACAAGGTTGAAAGAACTTTTTGTATTTTTATTTTAAATCTGGAAAAGTTCCCAATGCTCAGGAATAATGAGCACAGAAAAGAAAGCCAAGCCCCTCTAAGAGCGTCAGAAGAGCCCTGGTGGATCAGACCAGTGGTCCATCTTGACTAGCATCCTGTCTCACACAAGTGGCCAGCCAGTTCCTCTGGAGGGCCAACAACAGGGCAGAGGCCGAGGCCTTCATAAGAACATCAGAAGAGCCCTGCTGGGTCAGACCAGTGAGGGCCCATCTAGTCCAGCATACTGACTTACACAGGGGCCAACCAGTTCCTTGGGAGGTCCAACAACAGGGCAGAGAGGCCGAGGCCTTCCTAAGACCCTAAGAAGAGCCCTGCTGGATCAGACCACAAGTCCATCCAGTCCAGCATCCTGCCTCATGCAGTGGCCAGCCAGTTCCTCTGGAGGACCAGCAGCAGGGCAGAGAGGTCAAGCCTTCAAAAGAACATCAGCAGAGCCCTGCTGGGTCAGACCAGTGACGGTCCATCTAGTCCAGCATACTGACTTACACAGTGGCCAACCAGTTCCCCTGGAGGTCCAACAAACAGGGCACAGAGGTCGAGGCCTTCCCCTGACAGGAACATCAGAAGAGCCCTGCTGGATCAGACCAGGGAGGGTCCATCTAGTCCAGCCTCCTGTCTCACACGTTGTCCAACTAGTTCCTCGGGAGGTCCAACAACAAGGGAGAGAGGCCGAGGCCTTCATAAGAACATCAGAAGAGCCCTGCTGGATCAGACCAGTGGTCCACCTAGTCCAGTATCCTGTCTCACACAGTGGCCAACCAGATCCTCTGGGGCAGAGAGGCTGAGGCCTACATAAGAACACCAGAAGAGCTCTGCTGGATCAGACCAGTGAGGGTCCATCTAGTCCAGCATACTGACTTACACAGTGGCCAACAAGTTCCTCTGGAGGGCCAACAACAACAGGGCAGAGAGGCCGAGGCCTTCCCCTGAGGTTGCCTCCTGGCTCTGGGATTCAGAGGATTAGGGCCTCTGAATGTGGAGGTTCCCCTCAGCCACCACAGCTAGTATACTTATCCGCCTGATGGATCGATCTAATCCCCTTTTAAAGCCATCTATGCCCGTGAGCCATGGCTCTTTTAGTAGCAGGAACTCTTTTGCATATTAGGTGAAACACCCCTAATGTAGCCAGTCCTCCAAGAGCTTACCGTAGCCCCTGTAAGAAGAGCTCTGTAAGCTCTTGGGGTATTGGCTACATTAGGGGGTGTCGCCTAATATGCAGAGGAGTTCCTGCTACAAAAAGAGCCCTGTGACCATCAATACATCTCCCGACGGCGAATTCCACGTCGCAATCACTTGTCGTGTAAAGAAGTATTCCCTTTTTGTCCGTCCTGACACTACCGCCCACCAGCTTTATTGGATACCCTAGAGTTCTAGACATTGGGGAGACAGAGAAAAAGTTCTCTTTCTCAACTCTCTCCATCCCGTGCATGATGTTATAAACCTCTATCACGTCCCTCCTTCGTTGTCTCTTTCCCAAACTGAAAAGTCCCAGACTCTTCAGCCTTTCTTCACAGAGAAGAGAAGAAGAAGAGGAGATTGGATTTATACCCCACCCTTCACTACCGGAAGGAGTTCAGGTGGCTTATACTCAATGCTCCCTCTAAGCTGTGTAGTCTTGTGAGCAAAAATTCTACTTTGTGAGCTACTGGCATTAAAATTGTGAGCAAGAGAGTTGGTAACTGCATAAATTAGTTTGCTCTGAAGCCCTCCTTCCTGAGCTAAGACAAAAATGTGTGAGCTGGAGGCTAAAAAACTGTGAGCTAGCTCACACTAACTCAGCTTAGAGGGAACACTGCTTATAGTCCCTTCCCCTCCCCACACCCTGTGAGGTAAGTGGGGCTGAGAGAGCCCCCTCGAGGACTGCCCGTGACAGAACAGCTATGAGAGAACTTGTAACTGACCCAAGGTCACGCCAGCAGCTGCACGTGGAGGAGTGGGGAATCGAACCCGATTCTCCCAGATTAGAGTCTGCACCCCTAACCACTACACCAAACTGGCTCTCAGGTAGGTGGGGCTGAGAGTTCTAAGGGAACCGTGACTGGCCCAAGGTCACCTTCGTGTGGTGGAGGAGTGGGGAATCGAACCCGATTCTCCCAGATTAGAGTCTGCACCCCTAACCACTACACCAAACTGGCTCTCAGGTAGGTGGGGCTGAGAGTTCTAAGGGAACCGTGACTGGCCCAAGGTCACCTTCGTGTGGTGGAGGAGTGGGGAATCGAACCCGATTCTCCCAGATTAGAGTCTGCACCCCTAACCACTACACCAAACTGGCTCTCCAGAGTTTATAGAACACTGAGATTGCAAGAGACCAGTTTCGTTGCATATCAAGTTCCCAAATCCTGTCCCGCACTCGAAGGTCAGTGTTGCAGAATGGGGTAGAATTGATGGACTAGAAATGGGCAAACCTGGTTTCGGATCCTCCTCACGGAGTGGATCTTGGGCTGGTCTTTCTCACTCAAGCCAAATAACCCAACCTCGCAGGGTTGCTATGCGGACAAAATGAATAGGGGCACAACTTAATGCTCCCTCCAAGCTGTGGAGTCTTGTGAGTGGAAATTCTACTTTGTGAGCTGCTGGCATTCAAGTGGTGAGCGAGCGATTGGGCTGCTGCATGAATTGGTTTGCTCTGGAGCCCTCCTTCCTGAGCGGAGACAAAAATGTGTGAGCCGGAGGCTAAGACACTGTGAGCTAGCTCACACTAACTCAGCTTAGAGGGAACAATGGACAAGACTATACACCTACCTAAGCTCCTTGGAGTTTAGTTCAGAAAAGAGACGATTCAGGGAGGATATGATAGAGGTTTATAAAATTATGCATTGGGTGAAGAGAGCTGATAGAGACCACTTTTTCTCCCTTTCCCAAAATGCTAGAATTCCAGGGCATCCGATGAAGCTGACGGGCAGGAGGTTCAGAATGGACAAAAGGAAACACTACTTTACACAGAGAGTGAATAAAATGTGGAACTCACTGCCAGATGATGCAGTGATGGCTGCAAGAATAAACAGCTTGAAAAGAGGATTACACAGATCCATGGAGGACAAGTCTACCAGGGGCTACGAGCCATGGTGGCTAAATGGAACCTCCACATTCAGAGAGAGTCAGCCTCTGAATCCCAGTGCCAGGGGGCAACCTCAGGGGAAGGCCTCGGCCTCTCTGCCCTGTCTATTGGTCCTCCAGAGGAACTGGCTGGCTACTGTGTGAGACAGGATGCTGGACTAGATAAACATATGGAGCAAAGGTCCATCAGTGGCTATTAGCCACAAGGTATAGATAGGGACTCTGGGGCAAGTGATGCTCTGTCATCTTGGTGCTTGGGGGGGGTCAACAGTGGGAGGGCTTCTAATGTCCTGGCCCCACTGTTGGACCTCCTGATGGCAGTGGTATTTCTGGCCACTGTGTAATACAGAGTGTTGGACTGGATGGGCCTTTGGCCTGATCCAACATTGGGGTCTCTTATGTTCTTATGACCACTGGTCTGACCTAGCAGGGTTCTTCTGATGTTCTTCTGAAGGCCTCGTCTCTCTCTGCCCTGTTGTTGGCCCTCCAGAGGAGCTGGCTGGCCGCTGTGTGAGACAGGATGCTGGACTGGATGGACCCTCACTGGTCTGATCCAGCAGGGTTCTTCTGATGCTCTTATCAGGGGAAGGCCTCGGCCTCTCTGCCCCATTGTTGGCCCTCCAGAGGAACTGGCTGGCCCCTGTGTGAGTGTGAGACAGGATGCTGGATTAGATGGACCTTCACTGGTCTGACCCAGCAGGGTTCTTCTGATGTCCTTATCAGGGGAAGGCCTCGGCCTCTCTGCCCCATTGTTGGCCCTCCAGGGGAACTGGCTGGCCTCTGTGTGAGACAGGATGCTGGATTAGATGGACCTTCACTGGTCTGACCCAGCAGGGCTCTCCTGATGTTCTTCTCAGGGGAAGGCCTCGGCCTCCCTGCCCTGTTGTTGGCCCTCCAGAGGAACTGGCTGGCTACTGTGTGAGACAGGAGGCTGGACTGGATGGACCCTCACTGGTCTGACCCAGCAGGGCTCTTCTGATGTTCTTATCAGGGGAAGGCCTCGGCCTCCCTGCCCTGTTGTTGGCCCTCCAGAGAAACTGGTTGGCCCCTGTGTGAGATGGGATGCTGGACTGGATGGACCCTCACTGGTCTGACCCAGCAGGGCTCTCCTGATGTTCTTCTCAGGGGAAGGCCTCGGCCTCCCTGCCCTGCTGTTGGCCCTCCAGAGGAACTGGCTGGCCCCTGTGTGAGACAGGAGGCTGGACTGGATGGACCCTCACTGGTCTGACCCAGCAGGGCTCTTCTGATGTTCTTCTCAGGGGAAGGCCTCGGCCTCCCTGCCCTGTTGCTGGCCCTCCAGAAGAACCAGTTGGCCCCTGTGTGAGACCGGATGCTGGACTGAATGGACCCTCCCTGCTCTGACCCAGCAGGGCTCTTCTGAGGAGCGGTAAGATAGGAAGCCTCTGTACAAAGCCAGCAGAAGTGCTGGTGGCACGGACCCGATGCTCCAGCCCAGCAACTCCCACACCGCTAGGCACACGGCCCCTGTGCTGCTGCTGCTGCTGCGAGTTCAGATCCTGCTTCTCCAGCCGTGGCAGATCCGGCGTCCCCTCTGCTGCCTGCCCCAGCCACACATTCCCCACCGGTCTGGCAGAACAATGAAAGAACCAGGCTCAGTCATCCACCCTGAGCGGTGCCCTGCTTGCCTCCCAACGCTGCCGGGCAGCCCGAAAGCAGCCCCCTCACCTGGCTGAGGCCCAGGTGCTTGTTGACATTCTCGGAGAGGTAGATCATGTCACCTTCCTCTGTCAGGACCATGAGGAAGCCGTCCAGGGCCTTCAGGTAATAGGCGTCCACCTGCTCCTCCGCTTCCACTTCGTTCTTCCAGTCCCCTGCAACAAAGACACAGGAGAGAGTAGGGGCGGGGAGCAGGACTGTTCACCGATCGGCGAAGCGCGCCCCTGGACGGATCCGCAACCCCCCGATCCAAAGAACGCCCTGACCCCCGAGACTGCGTCCGGATGAACGCAGGCCTCATCCTGCTTTCCCAGAATTCCCTGAAAGAAAGGCTCCCTCCCGCAACAAGGAGCCTGCTTCGAGCAGGCGTCCCCAACGCGGTGCCCGTGGGCGCCATCTGGCACCTTTCCTGGTGCCCGCCTAGTGTTTTTAGAAAGTAGGCAGGGCCAGGTGGAGCTTCTGCCCACCAAGGATTCTGATGGGCTTTTGGGAGTTTGATTGGCTGTGGAGGTTTCTTTTTTAAAAAATACATTGCTTTGGCAGAAGCTGCCATCGGTGCACGAAGATCTTCACCGTGTGATCAAAGGGGAGCTGTGGCAGAACGCCAAAGGTGCCCATGGGCTGGAAAAAGCTGGGGACTTCTGGCTAAGACCACTGTATGCACAGAGCACTGGAGAATAACAAAGGAAGAAGAAGAAGAGGAGGAGGAGGAGATTGGATTTATACCCCGCCCTTCACTACCCACAGGAGTCTCAGAGCGGCTCACAATCTCCTTTCCCTTCCCCTCCCCACAGCAGACACCCTGGGAGGCAGGTGGGGCTGAGACAGATCTCTCGAGGACTGCTCCTGAGAGAACAGCTCTGAGAGAACTTGTGACTGACCCAAGGTCACACCAGCAGCTGGACGTGGAGGAGGGGGGAATCGAACCCCGGTTCTCCCAGATTAGAGTCCGCACTCTTAACCACCACACCAAACTGGCTCTCAAAAAGGACGTGTGGGAGGGGTGAGTAGGCAGAGGAGGAAAGGAGATGCCAGTTGGGGGGCAGAGGCGAAGGGGCCCAGACATCCTGCCCTGGAGCTGGCCCTGGACCCCAGAACGTAGTCTGGGGGGGGGGATGAGATGCGTCCCCAGACTTTATACCCATCTCCCAGCACACTAGAGAGGTTGCAAGCAATGCTCCCTCTGAGCTGTGGAGTCTTATGAGTAAAAATTCTATTTTGTGAGCTACTGGCATTAAATTCGTGAGCGAACGAGTTGACTCCTGCATAGATTAGTTTGCTCTGGAGCCCTCCTTCCTGAGCCGAGACAAAAACCTGTGAGCTGGAGGCTAAAAAAAACTGTGAGCTGGCTCAGGGTGACTCAGCTTAGGGGGCACACTGGTTGCAAGTCGGTCCCACCCCCCACCCCACCCTGAAGGGGGCACACGCGGGGTCCTTACCGGAGGTCAGCAGCTTGTGCATCCTCAGGTAGCTGATGGTCAGGCGCATGATGGAGGCCTTGTCCAGGTGGGCGCTGACCCCCCGGGCGAAGGGCAAGGTGTGGGCCAGCTGGTAGAACACTTCCGTCTCCTTGCTGCGGCGGCATCGCGCTGCGTCCCGCGACTTCTCCTTCCGGATCTCTGTGGTGGATCTGCGGGGGAGGAGAGAGCGCACGGGGTCAAATCCGGCATCTTGTGCCGAACCATTCCGGGGTCCCACCAAACCAGCCGCCAGCGCGCCTCGCTTCTGAAGCCGGCCTTCGGAGACGGAGCTGCTCTGGGAACGGACACTGCCCGATCTGAGAGGTTAGCGGCTCCCCCAAAGGGGATCCGGTCAGCAGTGTATCGCCTGAACAATGACGGGGGTCCCCAACATGGCGCCCCTGGGCACCACAGCACCCGCTGACACCATTCCTGGTGCCCGCCAATCGCTTTTAGAAAGTGGGGAGGGACTAGGTGGAGGGCTTGCCCAGTGGCGCTTCTGGGCGACTGTGCGGACAAAAAGGCTGTTGCGGGTTTCTGGGTAAAAGGTTTCCCTTGCTCGAAAGCCAGTCGAGTCCGACTCTAGGGTTGCGGTGCTCATCTCCGTTTCCAAGCCGAAGAGCCAGCGCTGTCCGAAGACGTTTCCGTGGTCACGTGGCCCGGCATGACTAGATGCCGAGGCCCACGGAACGCTGTTACCTTCCCACTGAAGTGGTACCTATTTCTCTACTTGCAATTTCTTGCTTTCAAACTGCTAGGTTGGCAGGAGACAACTTAGTTACTCCCTTAAATCCACTGGTTGAAAGTTCTTTCTCCCCACAAACCACAGAGAAGTTTTCTAAACAATGGTTTAACCCTGGATTATAATCCCAGTTCCTGGGGAAGACGTTTAGCTCAGGACTGGGATCCCAGCTGCCCAGTCCAGGCAGGGGGTCCCCCAATTTGGAGCGGGCTTCCCTGCTGCCAGCCAGGTGGCTGGCGGGGAAAAGTCCCACCCCCAAATGACATTTTTGGGGCACTTCCGGTAAAACCAGCAGTATCACCCCGACACGATGACATCACCCAGGTGTGCCATCATCATGCTGGAAATGTGTGGGGGGACATTCTGGTATCTGGACAAACTCTATGGTTTTGAGGGCAAAAGACCCATAAAGTTTCACCCAAATTCCAGAGCATCCCTGTGTGATGTTTCCAGCATGATGACATCACTTCTGAGTGATGCCACCGCATTGGGGACATTGTGTGACATCCCCCACCTCCCAGAATGCCCCCAAAGCTCCCCACTGGCAGAGGTAAGGGACCTGGCAACCCTACCCAGGAACCTGAATTCGGCCATCAGAGTTAACTAGGGTTGCCAGTCTCCAGGGGCTGGCTGGAGATCTCCCAGAATTACAACCGGTCTCTAGGTAAAAGAGATCTTTTCCACTGGAGAAAATGGCTGCATTCAAAGATGGACTCTATGGTATTACACCCCTCTGAGGTCTATGCCCAAACCCTGTCCTCCTCCCGGCTCCACCCCCAAAATCTCCAGGAATTTCACAGTTTAGATCTGGCAACTCTACCTGGGTTAACTGTAATGAAAAGCAGAAGAGTTCAATCATATGAGAAGAAGGAAGAATGCAACATCAAGCCAGTTTCATGCCCACCACTAACAAAACATTGTTTCTGCATAACTTGTGAATAGTGTTTCTCTGTTGAGGCCATAACCATACAAATAAAATATCTAAATCTATTTAAGATATAGATGCTTATGTATAACACATACCACAGTACATTTTAGGTAGTGCATGGTCATAATTTAAGCAATTATTTTAAAACTTCGGTCTGATCCAGCAGGGCTCTTCTGTAGTTCATATGAAGGTCTCAGCCCCCATGCCCTGTTGTTGGCCATACAGAGGAGCTGGTTGGCCACCATGTGAGGCAGGATGCTAGACTAGATGGACCACTGGTCTGATCCAGCAGGGCTCTTCTGTAGTTCATATGAAGGTCTCAGCCCCCATGCCCTGTTCTTGGCCATACAGAGGAGCTGGTTGGCCACCATGTGAGGCAGGATGCTAGACTAGATGGACCACTGGTCTGATCCAGCAAGACTCTTCTGATGTTCTTATCAGGGGAAGGCCTCGGCCTCTCTGCCCTGTTGTTGGCCTTCCAGAAGAACTGGTTAGCCACTGTGTGAGACAGGATGCGGGAGTAGATGGACCACTGGTCTGAACCAGCAGGGCCCTTCTTCTTATCCTGTTCTTCTCAAAAGCTCAAGCCAGCATACACCGTTTCCCCATCTCCTTCCACTTGCTGTTCAAAACAATCCTGCAAGGTAGGGTAGGGCGAGAAATTGGGATTTTAGCCCAAGAGGACAAACCTCCTCCTTTAGCATCAGTTTATGCCCCTCGTTCTAACCACAGCACCACACTCGTTTCTCTTTGAGGTTATCAGGTGTAAAACCACACACACAAAGTTTCTGAAACACACCCCGAATATCCCATTACGATGGCACATTGTCCACCTTCACGGAGGACTGTGATTTGCCTCGAGACTCATCTGGAAATGCAGACGGTAAAGGAAGCTGCTAAACACACGAAACAAAACCAAGTTCACACGCTCTCCCACAACACCCATCTACAGCCCTATCTATCACACGCACCCCTACTTTCCCTCCATCAGGGCAATATCCTGGGAGTTCTCTCCCTTTTACCCTCAAACTGATCTTTCAGGGTAGGCCAGAAACAAGTGACAGAGAGCAAGGCCAGCCAGCCAAGTTATCGTGACAAAACAGGAACCCGGGTTTTCCCGCCCGGCTCTAAACAAGACTTCGCACTCAGTGCCGGCTCCATGAATTTAACCAGGAAGAGGTGGGGTTCACAAGCCATTTGTGCTCTCGTGCGGCCTCCAACCTCCTCAGGTGCTCCGTGCCAAAAGTTCACAATCCTGGCCAAAGTTCCCTCTAAGCTAAGATAGTGTGAGCTAGCTCACCGTTTTTTAGCCTCCAGCTCACACGTTTTTGCCTTAGCTCAGGAAGGAGGGCTCCAGGGCAAACTAATGGATGCAGCAGCCAAATTGCTCGCTCACGGCTTTAATGCCAGCAGCTCACAAAGTAGAATTTTTGCTCACAAGACTCCACAGCTTAGAGGGAACATTGGTCCTGGCTGACCCCCTGGATCCGGCCCCAAATACACACTGGCTCCAACGGTGTACAAAAACTGCACAAGCAATCTCCACCAAGAGCTACGCATCTTAGCCACGCACTTAACACTAAACGCGCCCTTTCCGCAACTGCGTATCCCTCCCTCAAGACGCACCCCCACAACCAACGTACGCTCTTTCCACAACTGGAAAACACAATCGTTACACCAGAGAAGCACACACGCCCCGCTCGCTTACAGAACAGAGCGTCTCCCGACAGGCTGATACATGGCGAACGCTCTGCCCCACCCCGGGTCTTCCCGCAACGGGCCCACAAAAACAGAAGTCCCGCCTAGAAACCCGTTCTTTAAAAAAAATGAAATGAACATCTCGGACTTTTCTTCCAAGACGATTGCAGGGAAATCCCATACAGGAAGAAAGAAACCCACGTAGAGCAAGGAAGAGGTGCAGATGGATTAGAGGTTGCGGTGAGAAGAGCCCACGAGGATAGTAGGTTCCTTGCCACAGTCAAAAGCTATATCCCAGTATTTGGATTCCAACTATTTCGATTGAGCATGCCGGTCAATTCTAGCCCCCCGGTATCCGCCCCTCACTCCCGTCTTCATAAAGATACCCCAATTCTAATCTCTTTCCTGCACCCCAAACGTTTTGCCTGATCCTGCACTATTTAGGTGGAGTAAGTCTATCTCAGCTCTTCCCGCAGCATTTCCTTCCAGATCAATTGCCCTCTCCGGGTCCAGAACCCGGTTCTCGCAAGTCCCCCGTTTTGCTCGAACTATTCCAGACACCCTAACCTCCCAAAGCTCTATCCTCTGCGCTGGGAACCCCACTGAACCATTTCTTTACAGATGTCATGGATGAAAAAGACACAGGCAAAGAGAAAAGAGGGGCTCGACCCCTAAATCAATTGCCCTCTCCGGTTCCAGAACCGGGTTCTCGCGTGTCCCCTGTTTTGATCTAGCTATTCCAGACACCCTAGCCTTCCAAAGCTCCATCCTCTGGGCTGACATTCCACAAATCCAGTGAGTTCCCAGGGCTCAGTCACCCCAGAGAACCCCTCTGAGTCGTTTCTTTACAGATGCCACGGATCAAAAAGAAACAGCCAAAGAGAAGACAGGGGCTTGACCCCCCGATGCAGCACACTACAGATTTGCCCTAGAACCCACACAAACAAGCAACCCCGAAGTTCCACAGGATCTTGAAGAGAGAGAACTGGCCCCATCAAACGGATGCCCGTACTACTCCGCAAGATCCCCGTTGCAAGCGTGCGCACCCCGAACGCAGGGAGTGCCATAAAACGTGAGCCGCGGGTCCCTGGAAGGCCACTGCCGCCTCACAAGGGAGTCCCCACACAACTCGTCACACTGTTCCCCACAAAAGCAAGGCTGCAGAGAGCCCTGCAATGCCGCAACCCTGGAATCGGAACGCGTGCCCCGTAGCATGAAAGAACGCTGCATAAACAGATCACGCGCACAAACGCCACTGTGTCCCGTCCAGAAACTTTCACCCCCCCTAGCCCGCATCCAGCCGCAGACAGCCTTCCGTCTCCCCTCACGTGCCAAAAGCACCGTGGCCCTCACCTGTACCATCTCCTGCCCCTCGGCTTCTTCCGCCGCCGCCGCATGCCCTGTGCGCTCCCGCCGGTTCACTCCTGGCGAAGAACAAGCGGGACTTTCAGCTCCCCATGCCTCCCACGGCATGCTTCCACCGTCCCTCCCCACTCCGCTGGTCCCATTAAGGGTACAGCCTGTTCCATTTCTGTCTCCTGGCTCCCTGCCCACGGCTCCGGGCGGCTGAGAACAAGCTGTTTCGCCGCTGGGTACCGCGGCAGTCTTATCTGCTCTCGTTTTACTCATAGGGAAGAGGGGTCACGGAGGAACCATGGCCCCTGGCCAGGTGGGCCGCAGGGCACCAGACGTGGCGGGCGGCGAGCGGAGACTCGTGCGCGGTCACGTGCAAAGAGGCCGCGCGGCTGGGCATGGAAGGGGTGGCAGCCGAAACTTCACCTAGACCGACTGATTGCAACCGAAATTTCGTCAGCTAGCCGAGCGAGCGAGAGGAGACGGGGGAGAGCTCCGGTGTGACTCCCCTGCCCTCGAGAGAGCGGCAAAGGGCTCGGCGGGATACAGAATCTCTGCGGGGTTTTTGAGAAGCGACACGGGGAGACGGAGGTTCATTTCTTTCCTGTTTTTAAAGCGTGATGCTTTCCTGGAAGGGGAATCCTTTGACAATATTCCCAGGCACAGGGGTACGGAACTCTTCCTATACCGGCAGCTTTCCCGCCTCCCCCAACCAATGCTCCCTCTAAGCTGTGGAGTCTTGTGAGCAAAAATGCTACTTCATTAGCCACTGGCATTAAAGTTGTGAGTAAGCCATTTGGCTAGTGCATGAATGAGTTTCCTCTGGAGGAGCCATCCTTCCTGAGTGAAGACAAAAACCTGTGAGCTGGAGGCTAAAAAACTGTGAGCTGGCTCACACTAACTCAGCTTAGAGGGAACACTGTCCCCGACTGGATCCCACCCCCTACCCCTGGCTGAGATCTAAAAATGTTATGTTTGCCCTGAAATTAGCTAAACTCTGCAGATAAACAGAGGCACACTTGCCTCATGAGGTCCAAAAATGACCCTGCGTTTCTAAATACCTTTCGGGGCAAAACCCCTAAGGTGAAACAATTATTTATTTGATTGACTTTACCCTGCCTTTCTCCCCAATGGAAACCCAAGGTGGCTTATGTAATCCTCCCCTCCATTTTATCCTCACAACAACCCTGCGAGGTAGGTCAGGCGGAGAGCATGTGACTGGCCCAAGGTCACCCAGCGCGCTTCCATGGCACAAGTGCAAATTCGAACCTGGATCTTCCCAGATCACGGTCCAACACTTTAACAACAACACCTTCCTGGCTCTCCAAACAAAAGGCACCATTTCCACCCACCCCCGCTCCCAGAACTTTTGCTGCAAAAAAACCAATGTGGGCCTTCTGTTCCTGACGTTAATTTTGGAGGAATGTCTTTCCCAAAGGCAGCCCTTTGTGGAGGAAGCCTCAGACACTGCCTAGAGAACCGATAAAACAGACTTTAAGAAAGACGTGACTGAGGCAGTGTTCCCTCTAAGCTGAGTTAGTGTGAGCCAGCTCATAGTTCTTTAGCCTCCGGCGCACACATTTTTGTCTCCGCTCAGGAAGGAGGGCTCCAGAGCAAACTAATGGATGCAGCGGCCAAATCGCTCGCTCACAACTTTAATGCCCGCAGCTCACCAAGTAGAATGTTTGCTCACAGGACTCCACAGCTTAAAGGGAGCATTGGACTGAGGAATGCAGCAGCTGCTACGGCCAGATAAAGTCGAGGTTCACCCAGCCTAACATGAGATGCTTCAGGGGAACAGGAGCAGGGGGGCAATAACCGTGTGTCCCCCCCGGTAATCCAATCTGATCTATCACTTTTGGGTTTCTGATTCAGTCAGGAGGAGGAGGAGGAGGAGGAGGAGATTGGATTTATACCCCACCCTTCACTACCCGAAGAAGTCAGAGTGGTTTACAGTCTCCTTTCCCTTCCCCTCCCTACAACAGACACCCCGTGAGGTAGAGTGGCCGGCTGGGAGAGCTCTTTTGAGAATTGCCCTTGAGAGAACTTGTGACTGACCCAAGGTCACACCAGCAGCTGCATGGGGAGGAAGAGAAGAGATTGGATTTATACCCCGCCCTTCACTACCCGAAGAAGTCTCAGAGTGGCTTACAATCTCCTTTCCCTTTCCCTCCCCACAACAGGCACCCTGTGAGGTAGGAGGGGCTGGGAGAGCTCCGACAGAAACTGCCATTGAGAGAACAGCTCTGAGAGAACTTGTGATTGACCCAAGGTCACCCAGCTGGCTTCATGTGGAGGAGTGGGGAATCGAACTTAGTTCTCCCAGATTAGAGTCCGCGCTCTTAACCACGACACCAAACTGACTCTGGAGTCAAAGCTCGTGCCCTGAAAATCTTGTTGTTCTCTGAGGTGCCCACACTTGATGAAATCCCAAAAAGGTGAAGGGGGGGCGGCAGACCTCACTCACAAACCTCTTCTGGTGTAGCAGACAGAGTGGCGGACTAAAATGCTGGGCGACCCGGGTTTGAATCCCTGCTCCTACCACAGAAACTTGCCGGGTGGACCCTGGGCCCGTCACAAACTCTCGCCCTGGCCTACCTCGCAGGGCTGTTGCTGTGAGAAAACGGAGGAGGGGCAGAGCGATGTTCTGAAAGCTGCTTTGGGTCCCGATGGGGGGGAAGAAAAGCAAGATGTAAATCAATCAATCCAAACAGATGTATAAGAAACCCTGAAAAATAGTCCAGTGTTCCATCTAAGCTGAGTTAGTGTGAGCTAGCTCACCGTTTTTTAGCCTCCGGCTCACACATTTTCGTCTCAGCTCAGGAAGGAGGGCTCCAGAGCAAACTAATTGATGCAGGAGCCAAATCAGTCGCTCACAACTTTAATGCCAGTAGCTCACAAAGTAGAATTTTTGCTCACCAGACTCCACAGCTTAGAGGGAGCATTGGCAACCACCAGTGTTCCCTCTAAGCTGAGCGAGTGCGAGCCAGCTCACAGTTTTTTAGCCTCCGGCTCACGCATTCTTGTCTCCGCTCAGGAAGGAGGGCTCCAGAGCAAAACAATTTATGCAGGAGCCAAATTGCTCGCTCACAACTTTAATGCCAGTGGCTCACAAAGAAAGATTTTTTCTCACAAGACTCCACAGCTTAGAGGGAGCATTGTGTCGGCATCTTTGTTTTGTGAGGTTTTGAGGAAAGGGGTTGAGACAGAGGAAGCCAAAGCCAGCGGCCACCAGATCGCTGTGAGAACCATTTTTCAAAGGATGCTCCCACTGAAGGCGCTCACACGCACGCGCAGTTATTTGAAATATTTATCCCCTGCCTCTTTGTGTAGCCGCATCTGACACAGACTCCTAGGGAAACCACAAAAATAAGAATATGCAGAATGCAATAAAAACATCAAAGGGGCACCAACGGCCACAAAGCACATGCCGATGCTGCCAAATGAAAAGTCCTAAAAGCAACTTTAAAGGACCCTTTAAAAAAAAATAGTATGAAATGGCTAACAAGGACCAGGTCGTTAAATGCCAACCACGCTGGGAGGGGCGGTCTAAAAGGCTGCAAAGCATCAAAACTGTCATTGCCTGGGGAACCCATCAAGCTGCCTTATACTGAATGAGACCCCCCCTGGTCCAACTAGGTCAGTATTGTCTACTCAGACTGGCAGCCGCCTCAGGCAGAGGTCTTTCATACCACCTCCAACCTGGTCCTTTTAACTGGAGATGCGGGGGATTGACCTTGGGACCTTCTGCATGGCAAGCAGAGGTTCTACCACTGAGCTACAGCCCCACTTCATGGCTCTCCGGTTTCTCAGGTGGAGGTCTTTCCCATCACCCCCTGCCTGGTCCTTTTAACTGGAGATGCCGGGGATTGAACCTGGGACCTTCTGCCTGCCAAGCAGATGCTCTTCCACTGAGCCACAGCCCCACTTCACGGCTCTCCGGGGTCTCAGGCAGAGAGGTCTTTCCATCACCTACTGCCAGATCTTTTGACCGGAGATGCCGGGGATTGAACCTGGGACCTTCTGCCTGCCAAGCAGATGCTCTGCCACTGAGCTACAGCCCCACTTCATGGCTCTCCAGGGTCTCAGGTGGAGGTCGTTCACATCACCTCCTTTTAACTGGAGATGCCAGGGGTTGAACCTGGGACCTTCTGCCTGCCAGGCAGAGGCTCTTCCACTGAGCCACAGCCCCTCTTAGCAGCTCTCCAGGGTCTCAGGTGGAGGTCTTTCCCATCACCTACTGCCTGGTCCCTTTTAACTGGAAATGCCAGGGGTTGAACCTGGGACCTTCTGCCTGCCAGGCAGAGGCTCTTCCACTGAGCCACAGCCCCTCTTAGCAGCTCTCCAGGGTCTCAGGTGGAGGTCTTTCCCATCACCTACTGCCTGGTCCCTTTTAACTGGAAATGCCAGGGGTTGAACCTGGGACCTTCTGCATGCCAAGAAGATGCACTGAGCCATGGCCCCTCTTTACAGCTCTGCAGGGTCTCAGGCTGAGGTCTTTCACATCACCTCCTAACTCAGGAGTGTCGAAGTCATTTGTTACGAGGGCCGGATCTGACATAAAGGAGACCTTGTTGGGCCGGGCCATGTGTGTCATAAAATGTGATGCCAGGTAGCGGAGATATAAACTTTATAAAGGACACAAAGGTGTTTGTTTTTTTTACTTGGAATAAAAACATGCTTAAAACATTAGCTCCGCAAGCTGCAAAATTACTCTTGATGTACTGACATTCACCACAGAAATCTCATGCTTGGAGTTCTGAGTCTCGGGCCCAGGTGAAAACATGAAATGGCTGAGTGATTTAAGAGAGTCTGGTGGTGATGCAGCAGCAGCAGCAGAACTGGAAGCAGGAGATGGCCAGTTCCACTGCGGGCCTGATGGAAGCCCTCCGGGGGCCTGACCTGGCCCCCGGGCCACATGTTTGACACCCCAGTCCTAACTGAGCCTTTTCAACTGGAGATGCCGGGGATTGAACCTGGGACCTTCTGCATGCCAAGCGGAGGCTCTTCCACTGAGCCACGGCCCCTCCCCAATACACACACGAAGCGGCCTCATACTGAAACAGGCTATTTGTCATCAGGCTGGGGGGGCACTCTTGGAGGGCCGTTGCCCCCTCCCCGACAGGCTTCAGTTCAGATCACGAGGGTCTACACCTAAGGCCCATAGTCAGGATCTGGTGGCTCGTGGGGCAAATTTTTTTCTGGTGGGGCTGCCATTATTTCCCATAATGAAGGGGCGTGGCGTGCGCCCCTCTCCTTCCCCTCCCGCAAGATTTAGAGAGGGCCTCTCCAGTGCATCGGGAGACCATGTGCTCCCCGCCAATCAGCTGGGAAGCCCTTTAAATCTTGCGGGAGCCAGTCTGGTGTCGTGGTTCAGTGCGCGGACTCTAATCTGGGAGACCCGAGTTTGATTCCCCACTCCTCCACTTGCACCTGCTGGATGACCTTGGGCAAGCCGTAGTTCTGGCACAGCTGTTCTTGAAAAAGAGCAGTTTCTGTCAAGAGCTCTCTCAGCCCCACCTCCCTCACAGGGTGTCTGTTGTGGGGAGGGGAAGGAGAAGGAGTTTGTAAGCCGCTCTGAGACTCCCTTGGGTAGTGAAGGGCGGGGTACAAATCCAATCTCTCTCTCTTTTCTCAAAAGCATTTAAAGCAGTGGTCATTTCCTGCGGGAGCGCACAGGAGCGGAGCTCCGGCAGTAAGGAGCCCAGGGGGCGGGCACATGCAACAAGCCCCGCTCCCTGCTCCCAGCAGCCCTCAGTCGGGCCACGAGGAGCAAGCAGCAGGGTAAATTGCAGAGCCCACCCCCCAGCCTGCCTTCAGGTACAAGCTCCCCCTCCTCTGTGAGGGCAGATCTGCGCGTTCCCTCCCCCCAATAGCTAGCAGTCCAAAACAGTCCAGTGGAGCCTGAGGGGCACTTCCGGTGATGTCAGGGGGTGTGGCATATGCAAATAAGTTATTCTAATGAGTTATGCTAATGAGCTCTTGCACCTCTTTTTCTACGAAATGATCCCTGATTTAAACGCTTTTGGGAAGAAGCGGGGGGGGGGGGACGTTAAGGAAGGGGGGAGGGCCCCAATAGCCCCTTGGAGAAAGAACAGGAGGGGGGACGCACAGGCAACCTGTCCTGGGGCCCGCAGCTGCCGGTGCCGAAGCCCGAACCCCCGAAGCTTGTCGCCAAGCCGCATGAAGGCAGGGCTCGATAACAGGTGTCCACGCCAAGCGCAGAGCGCATCTCCCGGCGCCTTCTGCTCACATGTGGGCCTCCTTGACGTCAGCTTCCTTCCTCCCCTGAGACTATCTGAGCTTCACACATGCGGCTTGTCAGCACCGTCTCGTTTCTGCACAAAATGTCTTTCTATCCTGCGGCCGAACTGGAATGGAGGGAAACGACAGACAGAGGGCAGGGACTCCTCCGGTCTCCAGAACAGCAACGCCGAGCGTTTCCCCTAAGCCGTCCCGGAAGAGATCTGTCTCCCTTCATAGCAGAGTCGTCGATCGATCCGTGTGGTTTTCAAGGGATCGGCCGTTGATCTGCTTTAATGCAAAGACAGGCCTGGACAGAGGCGAAAACCAAAGAGGAGATTGTGAGTGGCCCGTAGGAAGTGGGTTGGGTCAGGAACGTCCCTCTGTGCCGTGCAAGAATCATAGAATCTTAGAATGTTAGAGTTGGAAGGGGCCTTGCGGGTCATCTAGTCCAACCCCCTGCACTTTGCAGGAGCACAGCCGAAAGGTAGCCCTGCAACATACCCGAAAGAGGGTCGTCCATCTTTCCGATCGGCTCTTCATCCCCACGACATACTTTTTAGAGGCTATTGTTGGAAAAGGGGGCCGGGAGAAAAGGTGACAAAATCCTTCACGAATGGCTGGTATGTCCAACTGGGATTCGACCGATCCCTGTATTTCGGAGTTGGGAAGGACTGGGTAGCCACCCTATCAGATTATCTGAGAGCCAGCACAGTGTAGCGGTGACGAATGTCCAACTAGTAACTGGGAGACCTGGGTTCGAATCCCCACTCACGACACGGAAGCTCACCGGGTGGCCTTGGGCCAGTCGCACACTCTCAGCCTAATATGCCTCACAGGTTCGTTGCGAGGATGAAAATGGATGAGAGGGGGGAGGATGTAAGGCACTTTTGGGTCCCCAGCGGGGACAAAGGCAGGGTGCAAATGAATTAAATAAATAAATAAAACATCTTGCAAGCCTAGCAAGAGATTTCCTTCTTGTGCAGCTTGGCTCGCTTCCTTGAGTTACTCAGCCTCATTCCGCAACAATGTTTGGGTCCAGAGGCACCTTTAAGACCAACCAAGTTTTATTCTGGTTATATACGCTTTCGTGTGCATGCACATTTCTTTAGATACACTGAAAAGAGAAGTCCCACGGGGAGGGCTCTGCAGGTGGGGAAGGACTTCTGCACGAGGACCCAGTTTGGTGTAGTGGTTCGGAGCGCGGACTCTAATCGGGGAGAACCGGGTTCGATTCCTCCACTCCTCCACATGCAGCTGCTGGTGTGACCTTGGGTCAGTCACAAGTTCTCTCAGAGCTGTCCTCTCAAGGGCAGTCTTCGGGAGAACTCTCTCAGCCCCCGCCTCCCTCACAGGGTGTCTGTTGTGGGGAGGGGAAGGGAAAGGAGATCGTAAGCCGCTTTGAGACTCCTTTGGGTAGTGAAAGGCAGGGTAGAAATCCAATGTCCTCTTCCTCTTTTTTTGTTCATCCACAGGGGGCCTTCAGACACTTCCAATTTACGCAGTAGCCCCCCCCCCATCGGCTCCCAGGCATCCCAACGCCTCCACCGAACCCTCCGCATCATCCCGGCTCCCTCTAGCTCGCTCTTCCCCCCACACCCCCACACACCCTCCAATTCCCCTCTGCAGTCTCTCCTCCATCCCGTTCCGCAAAGCAAGCTGCCCTTCCAAGCTCCCTCCCCCCCCTGCTGGTGTCCAGTTTTGGGTACCCCCCCCTCCACTCTCCACATCGCAGATGCAAACCCTTTTAATCGCAGCGCCCGCGAGTCCCACCCCCCCCATCAGAAATCCTGCCGCACGTGCTCTTGGCAGTGCCTTTAGCTGTTCTGTCCACCTCCGTCCGGGACACTGTGTACTGCAGACAGGGACCACTGCCAAGTACTCATCGCGGGCGGGGAGGGGGAAGGATCTGTGACGTTGCTCTGGGAAGGGGAGGAGGGGAAGAGCCGCCATCGTCACTGCCAGCCATTCACAAAACCTTTTGCGAGGGAGAGCGGGCAGGCGCGGGGGGTGCACTCCCGCGGCTCCGGAGCGGCTCCCCACACCCCCGCACGATAATCCTACTGTACTATCCTCGAGAGGGCACGTCAAAACATCAGTGGATTTCTGCGGCCCCAGAAGAGCCAGTAATCCCTCCCCTCCCCTCCCCTACACACACACACACACACAAACACGTATATATCCCTTATTTTGAAGGGTTGGATCACGGCATATACGACTGTTATGGCAATAACAACACGCAGGAGCCCGGGGGTGGGGAGGGGATTAAAGGCGGGCCTGGAAATCCGGCAAACGGCACCACCCAGATTGAACCACGAGAGCCACCCCCCCTCCCCTTTCGCTCCCCTCTCTTCACGCCCGCACAAGGGCCTCTCCCCTCCGGGCCCGGGTGGGAACGCAATGTTC
The DNA here is from genome assembly GCF_001447785.1 of Gekko japonicus. Lineage (NCBI taxonomy): Eukaryota > Metazoa > Chordata > Lepidosauria > Squamata > Gekkonidae > Gekko > Gekko japonicus. The sequence continues at coordinate 313,271 of NW_015171546.1, forward strand.
CTGGCACGGACTAGATGCCTCCCCACCCCGCTGGCTTTACATCTGGAGGGTGTGAGCCGGGGTGATTGTGTACACAAGGGAGGGGCGCGCCACCTTTTACCTGAACCGAGCCTGGGCAGGGCAGAAGGAGGCACACGGAACGCCACGCTCTGCGCCTTCAAAGGGGACCCCTTTGCCTGTCGATCCATCCCCCCCAAGGCACTCAGGGGGCTCTCGGAGGTCGCCCGGCCTGTTGAGGCCATTTTACAGGCTGGCGAACCGAGGCTGCGAGAGGACGAGGATTCGCTTGCTCCGGACGCCGAACCCTATCCGCTTTCAGGGAGCGAGGGGCGTGAGGAACAGGTCGGCGAACCAAGGCTGCGAGAGGACGAGGATTCGCTTGCTCCAGACGCCGAATCCCACCCGCTTTCGGGGAGCGAGGGGCGTGAGGAACGGAGGCACGCCGGTCGCCCCCGAACTCTTTGCTATCTGTAGTCAGTGGAACCGGCTCCAAAGGCAGGCAAGGCCGGGCTTCGGTTAGAGGTACTAGACCAGCACAGTGCCCCAAATCACACACCCCACTCCACCCCAGGCAACTGCATCACAATCTTCGCTTTGCTCGGAGCACCCAAAAGAGACAGAGGTTGAGGGTTGTGGTATGCATACCCCTCTTCCTTTGGTTCAGGGAGCCCCTGACAGAGAGAGAGAGAGAGAGAGAGACACACACACACACACACCGAAAGAAAACATGGTGCAAACATTGACCGCCAACGCAATGTTCCCTCTAAGCTGTGGAGTCTTGTGAGCACAAATTCTACTTTGTGAGCTACTGGCATTAAAGTTGTGAGCAAGCAATTTGGCTACTGTATAAATTAGTTTGCTCTTGAGCTATCCTTCCTGAGCTAAGACAAACATGTGTGAGCCGGAGGCTACAAAACTGTGAGCTGGCTCACACTAACTCAGCTTAGAGGGAACACTGCTGCCAAGGTGACCACAGGGTGGTCTTTTTCTGTTATGCCCTTTTCTGGGCGGAGGGTCTGGATCAGTGTTCGCTCCGTACCTCGTGGCTGATAGCAACTCAAAGACCTCTGCTCTTAAGAACATACGAGAAGCCCTGTTGGATCAGGCCAGTGGCCCATCCAGTCCAACACTCTGGGTCACACAGTGGCCAAAACCCAGGGGCCATCCGGAGGCCCACCGGTGTGACCAGAACTCCAGAAGCCCTCCCACTGTTGCCCCCCAAGTACCAAGAATACAGTATCACTGCCCCAGACACAGAGTTCCCTCCGTACTTTGTGGCTAACAGCCACTCAAAGACCTCCGCTCTTAATCATTTAAATGATTTTAAATATGTTTTATATTGGCATATGCCTTTTGTAAGCTGCCCTGAGCCCGTGTAGCGGGGAGGGCGGGGTATAAATTGAATAAAATAAATAAATAAATAAATTGCTTTGAGACTCCTTTGGGTAGTGAAGGGCAGGGTATAAATCCAATCTCTTCTAATGTTCCTGGGCTAATCTCTTCCCTTACTCCCTATTCAGCAACATTTTCCTTCCCCTCCCCCGCCCCCACTAGTTAACAGCATGATGTCATCTTTAATCCCTCAAAAGGGAATTCTCTTAGATCAGATTACTTCCCTTCCACTAAGACTTCCACTGACCAAACCCCAAGGCCTCTAATTACCTCAAAGAGAACCGGCTATCAAGTCAACCTATCAAACATTAAGGACGTTTAAAAGTCGCATGATCTGATGTTTGGCACAGCTTATTTACTTTCTATTCTAATTGTCTTTGTTGTTTGTTATTTCTTTGGAACCTGTGTCACGCTTGTGTTATTTGTTGGTTGTACTAAATACAAAATTGTGAAATGAAAATTAAAAAAAACCCACCTTGCTTCCTTCCACTCCCAGGCAATGCTCCCTCTAAATGTGGAGTCTTGTGAGCAAAAATTCTACTTTGTGAGCGACTGGCACTAAAGATGTGAGCGAGCGATTGGGCTACCGTATAAATTAGTTTGCTCCAGAGCCATCCTTCCTGAACGAAGATGAAAATGTGTGAGCCAGAGGCTAAAAAACTGTGAGCCGAGCTCACACCAACTCAGCTTAGAGGGAACCCTGCTCCCAGGTTTGATCAATGGTTCTCACTGACATCATGGACTGGAATTCATTAGGCAGTGTCAGGCAGGCCGTTTCCTCCTTGCCTCAGCCCCCTCCCGTCTGCAATACGGCCGACATCACTGGGTTGTTGTAAGGACTGCAACGGGATAGCAAAAAGCACTTTGAACGCTGAATGCGCTAACCACATGCACTATCGTTTCATTTACATGCGCAGGGACATCAGCCAGTACGCGCGGGTACACCGCTCTGCGTGGATACGCAAGAAGCTTTGGGAAGCCAGCATCCTGCCGTGCCTTAATCTCACAGCAGAGGCGACAAGGTCAGTGTTCCCTCTAAGCTGAATGAGTGTGAGCTAGCTCACCGTTTGTTAGCCTCCGGCTCACACGTTTGTGTCTCAGCTCAGGGAGGAGGGCTCCAGAGCAAACTAACTGATGCAGCAGCCTAATCGCTGGCTCACACCTTTGATGCCAGCTGTTCACAAAGTAGGATTCTTGCTTAGAGGGAGCACGTGCATTCCCCCCCATCTGGTCGCTAAAAGTGACAGCCACTTCTAGGCTAGATGAACGCCGTCTGGGTGAACACATGAACACGCCTTATCCTGAACCAGAGCCTCAGTCCATCGAAGGCAGCATTGCCGACTCAGACCGGCAGCCGCTCTCTCTCCGGGCTCTCCAACAAACGCCAGCTGTAGAGGTAGTCTACCTCTGGATGCCAGTGAGAGTGGGGTTGGCTTCATCTGCCCAGTTGTGTTTTTATCTTGCCTTCCTCTACGAAAGCTGCCTGATACTGAATCAGAGCCTTGGTCCATCAGTTAGCGTTGCCTACTCAGACCAGCAGCCGCTCTCCCCCCAGGGTTTTGAGTGAAGGTCTTCCTCATCACCAATAACCTGACGCTTTTAAGGAAGAGGTGAGCCTGGGACCCTCTGCAGGCCGAGCGGATGCTCTGCCCCTCCCCAAAGAACGTACAGTGGAAGCTGCCTTGCACCGAACCAGACCTTTGGTCCGTCAAGGTCAGTATCGCCTACTCAGACTGGCAGCCGCTCTCCAAGGTCTCAGGCAAGAGATCTTTCACATCACCTCCTGCCTGGTCCTTTTAACTGGAGATGCCGGGGATTGACCCTGGGACCTTCTGCCTGCCAAGCAGATGCTCTGTCACTGAGCTACAAACCCTCTTCATGGCTCTCCAGTGTCTCAGGCAAGAGGTCTTTCCCATCACCTACCGCCTGGTCCTTTCAACTGGAGATGCCGGGGACTGAACCCGGGACCTTCTGCCTGCCAAGTAGAGGCTCTACCACTGAGCCACAGCCCCACTTCATGGCTCTCCAGGGTCTCAGGCAGAGGTCTTTCACATCCCCTCCTGCCTGGTCCTTTTAACTGGAGATGCCGGGGACTGAACCTGGGACCGTCTGCATGCCGAGCAGACGCTCTGCTCCTGAGCCACGGCCCCTCCTGCAGCGAAAAGAGACTTTTCTTACGGGGGGGGAGGCATCTATACATGATCATGCGCACCCCTGTCTCTCAATGCACACACCCCGCCAGTCTCTGCAGTGCAGCTGCCTCTTGGCGCCGACGGAGCAACTGTTCCTATACAAGGATCCCTTGTTGAGTGCTAAAGGGAGCGCCTTCTGGAGTGGAAGAAGAGGCGACGCTGACGGTCCCTCTTCCGCTGAAATGCCCCTGCCTCTAGGAGTGACTGCCGAGAGGCACCTGGGTTAGCAGGCCCAAAGTAGCCCCTCTCCAATCACCCACGACGTCGCTTCATGGAGCATGGGGTGGGAGGCCCACCCATCAGACACTCTCCAGCGTCTTGCAAAGTTCCCAGGACGGAGGTCGGGACCCCCCCCCCGCCTGGGGGGGGCCAGAGAGGCCTTCCTCGCGACGGTGCCAAAGGTAGAGCAGGGCACCCATGCTTTCTGATTCACCCGCTACCCTGGCAAACACATCCACCGGAACGCAGAACTCGGGAGTTCCGGCACACAGCGGTAACTACTAGATCACCCATTTCTTCTAAGGTAAATAACAGAATTCGGGGATTCGTATTTCTGGCTCCTCTGCTCAAGCAAAAACATCGCTGCAAACGCTTCCCAGGGAAAAGGATGGAGACTTCCCAGGGAAAACAAACCGAGGCGCCTTTACTCTAACCTCCGGGTCGAATCCCATCACAGAAAATGGGAATCAAAACCAAGCTGGTTCCCCGTTCTATGCGCAAGAGCAGGGCAGAAAAGCCAAACACCTTGTGGACAAACAAACCTTCCCCATCCGTTCTAGAGGAGGAGCCGTGTTAATTCGGCGCACCAAAAACAAGCACCTTAACCGATTTCCAAAATTTTTACTTCCGCCCACTTTTTCAGACGCAAGACTCTTATCGAAACTCCACTCCCCCAAACGTTGCAACCTAGCCTCTTTTAAGAACATAAGAGAAGCCAATGTTGGATCGGGCCAGTGGCCCCTACAGTCCAACACTCTTTGTCACACAGCGGCCAAAAATACCAGGTGCCATCAGGAAGTCCACCAGTGGGGCCAGAACTCCAGAAGCCCTCCCATTGTTGCCCCCCGCCAGCACCAAGATTTTACACCACGAAAATCTGGTCCGGCTCCGTATCCACTGCCGCAGGGGCCGTCTGCCAAGCATACACAACGCACACCTGGTGTGTGATAGTTTGGGGAAGAACAACATCCCCTCTCTCCCCAAAATCTGGAAATATCGGCTCAGTGGCTCCGAGCTGGAGGAAAGGAGGGCCAGGATGGTGGTTTTCTCTGAGCTCGCAAGCCGGGACCTAGCCAACGAAATCCACCGCGACGAAGAAAGGCGTGAGAGAAACGGCTGCCGCCACCGCCAAAATTATATCGAGCGGATAAAGACGTGGGGGTTTTTTAGAGGGAGAAAAATGTACAGCTTGCAAAGCACGGCCTGCTAACAGAGCGGAGGAAGGGGCCGCCAAATGCTCCCCCAGCCTTGGCGGGGGGCTTGCTTGTGCCACCAACCCTGCCTGATTTGCACCCAGCCGGCCTGGGCCTGCCAGGAACTCCACAGAGGCCTCTGGGGCCTGCCGTTCTGGGCTAGGCCGAGTGGAGCTCTCACGAGCCTGCCCCTACCGCCCGCCCCCACCTCCCCTTGGAAGGCAGCCCGGAGGTCCTTGGCTCAGCCTGGGCCTACGTGAGCCGAGCGACGGGAGGGGGGCCGGCTAGGCCGAGAGCAGCCAACCAGCGGCCGGGCTTTCTCCTGTTTGCTTGCTAATTTCGGCTGGGAACACTGCGCTGCCATTGGGCGCCGGGGCTCTGTTGCGCAGCGCATGGGCCTGCTGCCAGGAGGGACGGCCTTGGCACGCTGGGCCGATGCTGGAGTGGCGGCCTTGAGCGGGAAAGTGGGGACCTTAGAGGGGAGGTGAATGTGTACAGGGGGAGGGGAGGGCGCAAAACGCGATTGCATTTCCAACGGTCTAAACCTTTTCTTTGAAAAAAGATCTGCCTCACATATCGGCTCCGTCTCAGTCTCAAATCCCCCCACGCAAAAAGGGAAACGTGTTCAAAATTCGAGACAACATTTGCAGGGATACCGCAAATCGCTTACACGTCAGGTTATCTTGGATTCCAACGTGACGGCAACATCAATGTTTGTTCTTCCCCAACGGAAGGGCAGATTCGGTCCCCTACACGTGCATATTTACAGGAAAGACTTCCTTTTCCTAAAGGAGTTCTGAAAATTGGTGAGCTAGCCGTCCCAAGCCACGCCAGATGGAAGGCGATGAACCAAAACAGGCCGGGAAAATACATTTTTGCATCGCAGGGACGCCGAGTGTGCGTGTCATCATGAGGATTATTTTAAAGGGCTTTTTTTTTTAAGTAAGAGGACTAGTTTTGATCTCAAGAGATTTTTTTAAAAGGTTTTTATTTCTTTTACACTTAACATAACATAATTCAACAAAGGCAATAACATAGTCCACTTACAACAAAACATAACTTTGATGTTAGCTCTTAAATACAAATTCCTATTGGGTATTGTGTGATTTTCCGGTTTGATTTTCATTCCGGTTTGTACGTCTTAAATAAATAAAGACTGTCAGAGAAAAACGCTCAGTGGCGCAGACAGAGAATCGGACTGGGGGAAACTGGGGTTCAAATACTCCCTCTTGGCTGCTAGAACTAACTTCCCAGGGTTGCTGGGAGGATAAAACGCAGGGGGAGAGAAGCATCTATGCTGCTCTGAAAACGTACTCTACAAAATGGATCGGGGCCAGGCAGCATAACCTGGACTTGCACATACACACTAGCCGCTGCGACCAAACTCTTCAAGGCACTGCGACCAAACTCTGCCCATGCTCTGTGCCTGTCTTGGAAACTTTGCTCATCGCTTCTGCCACATGCACAACATTTCAGGTTTGGTCTCTGTGTCAGTTTCTCCAGAGTCCAATCCTAGACTTAGGGCACCGACTCTGAGCAATTTCCCACCACCCTGGGAGTAACAGTGAACGAAAGGGCAACTGATCAAACCTTAGATCAAGACGGGTCGCTGTGTTAGTCTGTCTGTAGCAGGAGAAAAGAGCAAGAGTCCAGCAGCACCTTCAAGATTAACAAAATATGGGGCAGAGTGTGAGATTTCATGAGTCACGTCTCACTCCTTCGGATATCTGAAGACGCTCCCTCTAAGCTGCGGAGTCTCGTGAGCAAAAATCCTACTTTGTGAGCAACTGGCATTCAAGTTGTGAGCGAGCGATCGGGCTGCTGCATCGATTAGTTTGCTCGGGAGCCCTCCTTCCTGGGCTGAGACAAAAATGTGTGAGCCGGAGGCTACAAAGCTGAGCTGGCTCACGCTAACTCAGCTTAGAGGGAGCACTGATCTGAAGTGAGCCGGGACTCACGAAAAGCTCCTCCCCTGCCCCATATTTTGTTAGTCTTTAAGGTGCTCCTGGCCTCTTGCTCTTTTCTACTGATCAGACCTTAGACCTTAAATGTTCTGAGACCACTGGCCAACAGTCAGGCACGCTGCCCGTCACATGAACACCTGAGGTTGCTTCCTATTGAATGAAACCATCGTTCCATCGCAGACAGTACTGCCTGTACTCAGACTGGCAGCGGCTCTCCTAGGTCTCAGGCGGAGGGCTTTCACGTCACCGCCTGCCTGTTCCTTTGAACTGGAGATGCCGGGGATTGAACCTGGGACCTTCTGCCTGCCAAGCCGATGCTCTACCACTGAGCCACAGCCCCACTTCATGGCTCTCCAGGGTCTCTGGTGGAGGTCTTTCACATCACCTCCTGCCCAGTCCCTTTTAACTGGAGATGCCGGGGATTGAACTGGAGACCTTCTGCTTGCCAAGCAGAGGCTCTTCCACTGAGCTACAGCCCCTTTGCATGGCTCTCCAGGGTCTCAGGTGGAGGTCTTTCACATCACCTACTGCCTGGTCCCTTTATTTATTTATTTATTTGTTTAACTGGAGATGCCAGGGATTGAACCTGGGACCTTCTGCATGCCAAGCAGAGGCTCTTCCACTGAGCCACAGCCCCACTTAACAGCTCTCGAGGGTCTCAGGTGGAGGTCTTTCCCATCACCTCCTGCCTGGCCTTTTGAACTGGAGATACCGGGGATTGAACCTGGGACCTTCTGCAGGCCAAGCAGAGGCTCTACCACTGAGCCACAGCCCGACTTCACGGCTCTCCAGGGTCTCAGGCTGAGGTCTTTCCTATCCCCCCCTGCCTGGCCCTTTGAACTGGAGATGCCGGGGATTGAACCTGGGACCTTCCGCCTGCCAAGCAGGTGCTCTACCACTGAGCCACGGCCCCTCCGTTGTCTATTTGGTACTTCTTGCTTCCCATTAGGTATCGGGGATTCTGTTTGGATAGAAACGGTACTTCAAGCCAGGAGGGGGTTAAACTTTCTCTCCTCTAGCCCCCGCATTCTAATCTACTAGGATTCATCCCCTGATAAGCCAGAACTTGTCCCCAGCTCCGCCTACCTACCAGGATATTGCTAAAACCACAGAATGGCCACCTGGCCTGCACCCTGCTAGGGAGGAATAAGCTACAAGAACCACTCCCCCCTCTCCTTTCCCAGGACAGAAAATCCCAGAGGTAGAAAACCTTTCCGAAAGATCTGCAAATACACAGGGGCGTGATTGTCCAGGGGGCACGCACGCCTCAAGCCCTGGCCCTTCACACATTCTGCGGAAGCTGCCCGGCCTGGAGGGGCTTCCGTTCGCACGACGTAACAAGGACTGGAACGCTAGGCGTGGCTGGCACATTGCAACTGCCTCAAAGAAATGACACAAAAGCCCTTCGTGCCGCTGATCGGCACGCGCTTCGCCACGCCAGCGTGGGTCTCGGAAGAGAAAGGTGCGGAGTCGCGCAGGCGTGGTGAATCCTGCCCGATCTTGCGTCCGAGTGGACAAGCCACACCCGGGTTGGGATCAGTGTTCCCTCTAAGCTGAGTTAGTGAGCCAGCTCACAGTTTTTTTAGCCTCCGGCTCACAGATTTTTGTCTTCGCTCAGGAAGGGATGGCTCCAGAGCAAACTGATTGGTGCAGCAGCCAAATCGCTCGCTCACAGCTTCAATGCCAGTAGCCCGCAAAGTAGAATTTTTGCTCACAAGACTCCACAGTTTAGAGGGAGCATTGCTGGTGATGTTATTTGTCTGGCAAAGCTGGGGATAAGGGCCTCTGGCCTGCGCAAAACAACTGGGGTTATTTCAGGCAGCAGAACGTGGTTTCCGAGAGGGGCCCTCCGCTTGTGGTGCGCTGGGTTTGTTTTTTACCCTCCAGTCCAATAGGTTTGGCAGGTTCTTGTGTTGTTTTGCAAAACAGTTTAAACAGGCGCAGTGAAGGACAAGATGGAACATATGTTTACACCCTGAAAGCAAGGCCTCCCTGGAACCACTCTCAGCTCTTAAATTACCCAGGGCGCCCTCATCGACACCGTCCTGTGCTTTAAAAAAAAAAAAAGCGATCGAGCAGATTTGATTTTTGCAAAGGGTCCGAACAACAGCAGACACACCTCTGTCAGCCTCTCACCTCGCAAACCCTATGGGGGCGCCAAGTCAGCTGCGATTTGACGGCCCGCATCACAAGACGGCAACGGGCAGGCCGCCGCCCGACAAAACGCCCAAGCCGTTAAAACCCCTCCGAAAAACTGCCGACAGGTTTCCGCACACCTCTCTCTGCCCCGCCTGGGGGTCCGAAGCATTTACTTTGAAAAAATTACAGTGTTCAAAGCAGGCTGGTCGCCAGAATACTCCGAATCCAGGCACCGAACCTTCCAGCGTCCCTTACATTAACCCTTGTGATAAAGGGCGGGCGGAGAACTGAAACACCCATCACTGTACCCCAACAGTTTCTTACCCTGTCCAGATAGAGGCAGGCCTCTCCCGTTTCAGGAGGGGAGCAGAGTTTAGCGATGGGACATGGGGGGGGGGGGGGGGGGCTAGAGGTGGTCAGCAGTGTTCCCTCTAAACTGAGTGTGAGCCAGCTCACAGTTTTTTAGCCTCCGGCTCACCCCTTTTTGCCTTTGCTCAGGAAGGGACGGCTCCTGAGCAAACTGATTGATGCCGCAGCCAAGTCGCTCGCTCACCACTTTAATGCCAGGAGCTCACAAAGCAGAATTCTCGTTCGCAAAACTCCACAGCTTAGAGGGAGCCCTGGTGGTCAGTCTCCAAATCATCAAAGCTGTGAGTTTTAGTTCTCAACTCCGGGAAAGAAGCAGAGCGTCCAAGGTTAAGGGCTCTGTGTTGCTAGATCAAGGTGGGCGGCCGTGTCGGTCTGTCTGTGGCAGCAGAAAAGAGCAAGAGAGCCCAGGAGCATCTTAAAAGACTTAACAAAATTTGTGGCAGGGGAGGAACTTTCGTGACTTGTGAAAGCTCCTCCCTTGCCACAAATGTTGTTAGTCTTTAAGGTGCTCCTGGACTCTATGCCAGAAGAAGAAGAAGAGATTGGATTTATACCCTGCTCTTCACTTCCAAAGGGAGTCTCAGAGCGGCTTACGATCTCCTTTCCCTTCCCCTCCCCACAACAGGCACCCTGTGAGGTCGGTGGGGCTGAGAGAGCTCTCTCGAGGACTGCCCTTGAGAGAACAGCTCTGAGAGAACTTGTGACCGACCCAAAGTCACACCAGCAGCTGCATGTGGAGGAGGAGGTCACTGGATTTATACCCTGCCCTTCACAACCCAAAGGTGTCTCAGAGCGTCTTACAAACTCGTTTCCCTTCCCCTCCCCACAACAGACATCCTGTGAGGTAGAAGAAGAGACTGGATTTATACCCTGCCCTTCACAACCCAAAGGTGTCTCAGAGCGGCTTACAAACTCCTTTCCCTCCCCCTCCCCACAACAGACACCCTGTGAGGTAGGCGGGGCTGAGAGAGCTCTGGCAGAAACTACCCTTTTTGCAAGAACAGCTCTTATCAGAACTAGGGCTTGCCCAAGGCCATCCAGCCAGGTGCAAGTGGAGGAGTGGGGGATCAAACCCGGTTCTGTCAGATTAGAGTCCGCACATTTAACCACGACACCAGACTGGCTCTCAGAAGGCAAGGTTAGAATCCAGGCGGGCACCGGGCACCAAACACAACATTATTCCGCTCCGGATTAATGAATTCATAAACTGCCCCTTCTGGTTCCAATCCCAAGAAATGACTGACTTTGGCTCGGCGCATGAAAGCAAACCGGGAAGTTTTTAACAAAGACCGGACTAGAAACCCCCTGCTCCGCACGCAAGCATGCGCTCGCAACTGGAGCAGACTAAAATGCATGTCGCTACTCATTCGTTTTTATTACGGAGAACCGCCTTCTAAGGTTCAACCGCACAGAGCGCTCGACGCACACCGGTCGACTCACTCGCTTCCCACAATCCCTTTGCAAGGTAGGATCCGGTATGGCTCCCGGCTTGCAGGGCGAGGCTGAAGATCAGAGCGACTTGACCAAGGCTGCTGAGTGAGTCTGTGGCAGAGACGGGATGCACGGGGCTGTACGGCTCCTAAACGCCACTAATTATTGCCCTGAGCTTCCTGCGGTGTTCACGGACCCTCACCCAAGAGCAATGGAAGCGCATGCTGTGGTGGCGGATTAGGGGCACTGTGTTCAAGTCTTCCTTTAGTGTCAGGTCCACCGGCAGTGCAGATCCAGGTATTCGTGGGCCCTGGGGCACCGTGCTATCAGCGGGCTGTCTGAAACCCCGCGACGTCCTTGAGGACGTGCAGAGTGCTTTCCCTGACCGCAGCATCAACACCACCACCCTTGAAATGTCCAGGAAGGGGCTCGCGCTTCTCACATTTTTTGAAACCCACACATTCTGTCAGCGAGAATGGGAAACCCCACTCCACACAAGGAAGGCTGGTGGGATCCAGGGAAGGCCCCTCAACAGCCTCTGGGGCTCTGGCAAAGGCCCACCTGGCCTACTCTACAGGGTTGTTGTGAGGATGATAACGGAGGTACCCTGCCACACATGCCTCCCTTTGCTCCTTGGAGGGATTCCAGTTGTGTGACGGGAAATAAAATTTGGGGCAGAGTGAAGAAAGACCCTTTCCAGCTTCATAGGTGCAGCCAACAGACCTTGTAGAAAGTTGCTTTCTTAAAACAGAAAGTGATTTTAATGATCTTTTCGTCTTGCCCTCATACCCACCACATAAAGGTCGCCCACAATCTCCATTTTCAGAGCTGGGGAATCTCTGCCAGGGAAAAGAAGGCGAGCATACCTCAGAACCAATCTCTCTGCATTTGCTCACACCCTACCTGTATGCCCGCTCGTGCTTGGCGCTGGGAGCCACAGCCAAAGTCACAAAGAAGATGCCTCTAGTATGCCCGGAGTACCCCTGCCCACTCAGTGCACACCTGTGGCCAGGCACGGCAAACCTGGAATCAGAGCTTGCAGGCGAGAGAGAGCATTTATCTAGGGAAACACAAGTTCCAGCATTTAATCTTAAAAATTAGCCGTCCCACGTTGGGCAAACCGAACTTCTCCGAGACCTCAGGAGGGCAAGAATTCCTGAACTCCTTGACAAGGATGAGGCTCCCCTCCCTCAGAAGGCTTGCTACCCGTGAGGCTCGGCTAGCATCGGCCAAATGCATAACAATAAGGCACACAGTCTCGCTCCCGCCCCCCAGTCACAAAGCAGGAGCTCCGCTTTCTGACCTCTAACCGTGCTTCCGGCAATGAAACATAAATCGTAAGGATTTCTGCTTCCCGTTGGGCGTCTGTTACCCAATTCACAGAAGGGGGAAACTGAGGCGCGGCCCCGGGAAGACCGTCGAGACACGAAGCTACAAATTCTCTTCGAAGGAAGAGAGAACAAGAGTCCTGCTGACACCCACAACCCGATTCACAGAAGAGGAAAACTGAGGCACGGCACAAGGAAGACCGTCAAAACACAAAGCTACGGAGGCTTTCCAAAGGAAGAGGACCCAGGGCACTCCCGATCCAAACTTGACGCTATTTCGGCTTAAGGGCCCGAAAATCAGAAACTGCAAGTCCACGGATCTCCAGCTACAGAACCTCTGGGCCCACTACCTTCCCTAAAACAGCAAACGGACACAAGTTCCCGCACTTTGAGCCCGCCCACAATCTTTCCCTCGCCAACCACAAGACGGGCCCCAATCCAAGCAGACTCCTTCATCCCCCACTGTGGAATCAACGGACGAAAGGGGGGGGGGGAAGACAAGCACGCTACTACCGAAACGCAACACGGACAGGACGAAAAGCGGGTCCTGGCTCCGCGGAGAAGCTTGCGGCGCTTTGTGGGTCGCAGCCAAACTACGTTCACGCCGATCCTGCACTGCCGTCTTGCTCTTGCTGCCGTCGAGCCCCATACTAGCCACAACCGGAGGGGAACGAGCCAGCCAGCCAGGCCCGGACGCCACAGGCGACAAGCCGGATCCGTGGGTGGAAAGGAGCAGCCGAGCGGGCGCAGATTTGCAGGAGACCCAAAAAGCAGGCAAAGGCAGGAGGCACGATAAGGGGAGTGACGAAAATGGCAGAGGGGAAGAGCCGAAAGGGGAAGAGTGGGCGCGGAAGGAGAGAACGTCGAAGGGAAGAAAGCACGAAACCACGAGGAAGAAAGAGGCACCCACGAACACAGCGCGGATGAAGCAGTCTGCGAACAGGAAAAGTCATAAAACGGGCCAAGGAGAGAACGGGGGGGGGGAGGAAAGTACGACGCAAACCCAAAAGAGGGTAGCGCAGAGATCGGGAAACCCAGAGGAGAGGATGGGAGAAACGCACGCAAGCATAACAGGAGCTCGGGCACGAGGAAGTCTAGAACAGCGAAGAGGCCATGCAAAGAGGGAGAGGATAGGAGAGTTCCGGGGTGAATCGGGGAGAAGCAGGAGAGGGGTAGAAAGCAAGCAGGCATCGAGGAGAGTAAAGAAAGACGGCAGGGCAGGAAGCCAAGCCAACAGGGACAGCTGCGCCAGCTGCCTCCTGACCCTGGCAGTGCCCACACTCACCAGCCGACCGAGAGCCCCACCGGAGATGTGCCCAAGGGCCCTGCTTCCTGCCGATGCGGCCCGCCCGTCCCCGCCGTCTGCTGACCACCGACTCCCTGCCAACCCCCGAGCCGAGAGGGCTCCTCTCCGCGGAGGAACTGCCCCCTACCTCCGCCCACCGCGTCACGGCCTGGCACGGGCCCGGGAACACGTGATGTACACAAGCCCCGTCATGCGTCCATCCTCCGGCACACGAGGGCCACTGGCTTGCCCGCCAGGAGGAAAAACAGTCAACAGCAAGCGCTGGGGGAAGGAAGGACATGTGCAGGGAGGCTGGGTTGGGCCCGGTGCCAGTCCATACGCCTGCGAGGGGAGAGGAACGCCAGAGCGGAAGGAGCACGAGCAAGTCCGGCGAGGGCCACCAGGGGGCGCTGGCGAGGGGCCGAGGACCCGGCCGTGCCAGGGCAAGGGAACACGGAGCAAAGGTGCCCAGGAAACATCGTCCAATATTGACACTAAGCGGAAACTTTGGTGCCAGCTGGAAATGGGTGGGCAGGGCTAAAAAAATCAAGCCCGGGCAGCCTTCCCAAACGTAGGAGCCACGATTGGGGCATCGGCACTGGGCACCGACGCTCGAAGGAGTTTCTCCACCGAGTCAGCAACGGGACGATTCTGGAGGCAGGCGACAATTCCTCCAGGTAGCTTCTGTTTGCAAAAAGCCAAGTCGCTAGGGGGCTGACCTTAAAGAGTCCTTGGCCCGCCAGCACGGACAGCGGCTAAAAATAAAACAAGGGTGTTCCCTTCCCCGCCCAGAAGGGGGCACTGTGGGTCAGGAGCCGACCACATCTCGGGTGCGTGGGAAAGATCACCAAAGAGATGCGGGGTTTAACCCAGGACACGATTGTCCAATTATGGGAAGGAAGCCAAACCAAAGGGTCAGGGACCAGAGCCAGGAGCCCCCCCGTTTCCCCCCCCCCAGCTCTTCAAAGGCAGTGGCGACGAGTCATTACAGCAGGAAAGCAAGAGTACGGAGCCCCTCGTTTTAAAGGGCCGTTCCTTAGCTCAGAACACACAAAAAACGGGGACGGGTCCCTTATTTCAGAACGCCAGCCCTTCCATCTACGTCCGTCACGTCCCGCCACCCAGGAAGCTCTCTCTCCGGCACAGCGACAGCTCCCCAAAGACCTGCGCCCTGCGAAAGCAAAGAAAAGGGCAAATGCACACGGTTAGTTCCAGGCTGGCCCGGTGCCCTTGGAAACGGGGGGAGGGGAACAGTGCCAGAACCACGCTGCCTGGTGACGGAACCAAAGATCCTCAGCAGGACGCCGGGCGCAACAAGTCCTCCAGCACAGAAATCCAAAGGAGCGATGGAACGACACACCCACCCGGGCACAGTTGGCACTGCCAGTGCTGTACACATACGCGCGCATACAGCTGGCTCCGGTACCCGGCTCCACCCGCCGCACTCGCCAAGTCCCAAAACTTCTCTCTACCGAGTCGGAAAGCCGCACGCCAAAACCTCACGCGCCAGACTCCGCACCGTGCCAAGCTATCCTCTCTCTACCTGGGCAGACGCAAAAAAATAATAATTAGAACTGCCGTCACCCTGCTTCTCCCTGACCTAATTCCGGGATGATCTCCACGGATTTGACCTACATCTGAAAGAGATCTCATCCGCCTCCAGAACACGGGCTCTGGCGGGCCAGCTCGGCACCACCGCCTGGGCCGCTGCCCGGTTTCGGAAGCCCCTCGAAACTTCGAGCCGCTCCCTGGCTCTTGCCAAGAGGTCTCTGACCGGCAGACACCCCCCTCCCTTCCACCCCCTGCCTCACCAGTGATTCCAGCGGCTGTTTGGGCTGACCGTCTGCTGCACGGGACCAAAACATTCCTGCAGCTTCAACATCCTTGAAACGTTTTAGGGGGAAACAGCCCCTCGTGCCCAACCCCGCTGACCAAAGGTTCCGTATTAGAGCCCCTGCTTCCCCCCCCCACCCAATCACCGTTTCCCCCTTCTGCACCGTGCAAAGCCTTCCCGATCCACTCCTGCGGAAACCTGGCTCCTAAGCAAACGAAGGACACACGGATGCACCTAAATGGGGCGCCTGCCCCCCATCCCAGCGCTTTGTCCCATACGGAAGAGACAATCAGAGAGTACAAAAAGGTCTCTTTAGTCGAGGACTTGCGGGGATGCAAAATTACTTTTTCGATCCCTGCCCCCACGCCACCCCCAATGTCTTTTGCAGAGACAGCCCGAATCTGATTCATTTGCCTGAATTATGTACTTGGGGGGTGGGGTGGGAGTCTCTCAAAGCAAGAAGAGGCCAGGAAAGAAGACCGCAGCGCTGTAAACAAGGTGTGTGAGTGTGGGGGGGATAAAGCAGCGTTTTTACAAATAACACAATAACCCCCCCTCCCCAAAAAATACACAAATCGCTTCTGCTTCCACAGTCCGCTTTTTGGGCCTCAGCCAAGACAGGATCCAACGCAACGCCTGGCAGCCGGCCCCCTGGCAGGGATCGGGGGCTCGAGATCTACTGGATCCCAGGGCTGGCAAGAGGGA